>NC_089844.1:195345328-195542828 GCF_035609145.1 Eleutherodactylus coqui
TACTGTAACCTCCTTCCTGCTCTTCCTCCATCAGTGACCATCTACTGTAACCTCCTTCCTGCTCTTCCTCCATCAGTGACCATCTACTGTAACCTCCTTCCTGCTCTTCCTCCATCGGTGACCATCTACTGTAACCTCCTTCCTGCTCTTCCTCCATCAGTGACCATCTACTGTAACCTCCTTCCTGCTCTTCCTCCATCAGTGACCATCTACTGTAACCTCCTTCCTGCTCTTCCTCCATCAGTGACCATCTACTGTAACCTCCTTCCTGCTCTTCCTCCATCAGTGACCATCTACTGTAACCTCCTTCCTGCTCTTCCTCCATCAGTGACCATCTACTGTAACCTCCTTCCTGCTCTTCCTCCATCAGTGACCATCTACTGTAACCTCCTTCCTGCTCTTCCTCCATCAGTGACCATCTACTGTAACCTCCTTCCTGCTCTTCCTCCATCAGTGACCATCTACTGTAACCTCCTTCCTGCTCTTCCTCCATCAGTGACCATCTACTGTAACCTCCTTCCTGCTCTTCCTCCATCAGTGACCATCTACTGTAACCTCCTTCCTGCTCTTCCTCCATCAGTGAAAATCTACTGTAACCCCCTTCCTGCTCTTCCTCCATCCTTGAAAATCTACTGTAACCTCCTTCCTGCTCTTTTTCCATCGGTGACCATCTACTGTAACCTTTTTCCTGCTCTTCCTCCATCAGTAACCATCTACTGTAACCTCCTTCCTGCTCTTTTTCCATCGGTGACCATCTATTGTATCCTCCTTCGGTGACCATCTACTGTAACCTCCTTCCTGCTCTTCCTCCATCGGTGACCATCTACTGTAACCTTTTTCCTGCTCTTCCTCCATCAGTGACCATGTACTGTAACCTCCTTCCTGCTCTTCCTCCTTCCTTGACAATCTACTGTAACCTCCTTCCTCTACCTCCTCTGGTGACCATCTACTGTAACTTCCTTCCTGCTTTACCTCTATTGGTGACCATCTACTGTAACCTTCCTGCTCTTCCTCCTTCATTGACCATCTACTGTTACCTCCTTCCTGCTCTTTTTCCATCGGTGACCATCTATTGTATCCTCCTTCGGTGACCATCTACTGTAACCTCCTTCCTGTTCTTCCTCCTTGGGTGACCATCAACTGTAACCTCCTTTCTCTGTTTTCCCCTCCTCACGATCCTGCTATCACTGCTTGTTACGTTCTTCCGTTTCTCAACATGTGACCTCTTCTCTCTTGTCTCCCTTGTAGTAACACTGATTGACTCGTATGAATCTTCCACGTTCATATTCCTGGTTTTTGACTTGTGAGTATTATATCGCCATATGGTGCTTCAGAGAATAATGTTCCGGTTATTGTCATGATTTACATTTTGACAGAGTTTTTTTGTCAGAATGAAGAGGGGAGAGCTGTTTGACTACCTAACAGAGAAGGTGACCTTAAGTGAAAAGGAGACAAGGTAAGTCCAATAGTGTTTTACGTCTGCGTGCTTTGGTTGTCTGTACGGTATTTGCTTCCTTCCTGGCTTCATCTGATGTTTGGTTCATGAGGAAATGATACAATTATGTACAGAGGTTTAGCAGATTTAGACTATTGATGTCATCAATAGGTAATTGGTGGGGATTCGCCACTCATGATCCCTACCAATCAACTGTTTGCTGTGCCCATTGTGCTATTAAAACAGACCTGCTGTGGACCTGAAACCTACAGCGCCGTGCATTGTGAAATGGCCCTCCATGGTATTGCAGGCACACTTCACATTTAAGTGGATAGGAGAGCCTGCAGGAACCCTGGGCTTTTACAACGGCTATAGAGGGCGTTCCTGGAAACCCCTTTAATCGCCTAACAGTACCAATAAAATGGAAAAGCCCTCCCAAAAATGTCACTTTTATTGTAAATATGGCACTTGTCTCATGTAGAGGTATTTGGTGCAGAACTGAGTCGCTTTAGGTCCACCTTTAACCCCTTAGTGACCTAAATAATGTTAGCCTTAAGAATCAGTAAATCGTTTCCCCTTTGTGTTGCAGCGGTCACAACCTTAGCTTTTCATCAGTGTCGCCCTACGGCATCTTGTAGTGGAACAATTACATATAATGTATTGAAAAACTTTTATTAATTTTTGCTTTGGTCAAAGAAAAATAAGCCATTTTCACCACAGTTTTTTGTGATTTTTAGTTTTCTGGCGTTCATCACGTGGTATAAATGTTACCTTCATTGGAAGCCGTCCGGATCCGCGGAACACCCGTACGTGAATTAAAACTCACCTGTCTTGGACGCTGCGGGTCTCCCCTCCGTCGCGGCCGGATCTTCTTTCTTCGGCCCAACACATGCGCCGGGCTGATGAAAGGAGGTCCGGCCACGACAGAGGGGAGACCCGCAGCGTCCAGGACTGGTGAGTTTATTCTTATTTTTAGCCTCATGTCCCCGGGAAAGGAGGGACCCGCTGCGAATTCTGCATGGAGAATCCGTGGTGGGCCTGATTTTCCCCGTGGACATGAGGCCTTAATGATACTTTAGGAATCATCTGTAGTATTTAACCCCCCTCTACAGGCCCAATATCTGCCTCCCACTCGCTCTTACATGTATCTATGAGCTGTGAGTTGAAGTGATCCTGCAAATGGGAATATGACAGCGATATTTGCCCGGCTGATGAGGACGATGTTCCTGTAATACTGGCCAATGGAGAATGAGTTCTCTTCATGCCTGGAGACCAGCTCTGTCTTAAGGGCCTCCGCTGTAGGTATCTATGGAGCTGTGCATGTGACGGAGTGCCATTAGTTTGTATCGGGTCAAACGACTTCATTATTTTAATACGTGTGAGACGTCTTGTACCTCTGTTTTTCCAATGTTCAAAATCTATTAAAGGGGTTGTCCCGCGGCAGCAAGTGGGGGTATACACTTCTGTATGGCCATATTAATGCACTTTGTAATGTACATTGTGCATTAATTATGAGCCATACAGAAGTTATAAGAAGTTTTTCACTTACCTGTTCCGTTGCTAGCGTCCTCGTTCCCATGGAGCCGACTAATTTTCAGCGTCTAATGGCCAAATTAGCCGCGCTTGCGCAGTCCGGTCTTCTTCTTTTCTCAATGGGGCCGCTCGTGCAGGATGCCGGCTCCGTGTAGCTCCGCCCCGTCACGTGACGATTCCAGCCAATCAGGAGGCTGGAATCGGCAATGGACCGCACAGAAGCCCTGCGGTCCACCGAGGGTGAAGGTCCCGGCGGCCATCTTCACCAGGTAAGTAAGAAGTCAACGGAGCGCGGGGATTCAGGTAAGCACTATCCGGTGTTCTTTTTTAACCCCTGCACCCTGCATCGGGGTTGTCTCGCGCCGAACGGGGGGGGGGGGGGGGGTTGAAAAAAAAAAAACCCGTTTCGGCGCGGGACAACCCCTTTAACTTATTGAGTTCTGGCAACCAGGGGTACCCCAAATAGGTGTGTGTTGTGTGCAGCCCTCCAATCTACGATACCTCTAGCCTTCCACCAAATCTTTAATCTGCAGCCCTCTGGATCCTTAAACAGGTATGTACTTTTACGTCTTCTAGTGAACGTCTTATGCGTCCTCCAACTTCAGTGCTGCATCTGCGAGGCCAGGAAGTATGTCATGGACCGGGGAACGCTAAAGCACCCTGTACTTTAGTCCTGTAGACCAGTGTTTCTCAACTCCAGTCCTCGAGGACCTCCAACAGGTCATGTTTCAGGATATCCTATAGAGAGAACACCTGCGGTAATGTCTGAGGACTGACAATAATCACCTGTACAACACTGAGGAAATCCTGTAAACATGACCCGTTGGGGGTCCCCGAGGACTGGCGTTGAGAAACCCTGCTATAGGTCGTCTCCAGCTTTATGCCTGCACCTCCCTTCCACCATTTAAGGTCCCGGAACAGACTCTTTACCTTGGGGGTTATCCATTGTGGAGAGTTCTGCAATAGATACAGTAATTGCAGCAGCCAGATCATTTTTATCAAATGGACGTTTTACACGGGTGGGCAGTCGTTTAAATGGCTGCATGGGCGCCGATGTCACCGCTAAGGTCGTCCGCACTCGTGCAGAGCGTTTACACTGAAAGACCGCATTGGCTTCATGCTCAGTGCTTCACCTTCTATGCGAAGCGTTTACACACAACGAGAAACCAGTGATACTTTCTTCGCTGACTGAAAGTCAGAAAAAAAACCCAACCACGAGTGAATAGTGAGGGATTTTTTTTCTGCGTTCACACGAAACGATTGTCGCTCCAATTCGTTTGTTTGAATTTTGAGCGATAATCGTTACGTGTAAATGGGTCATATCTCTCCCACCGAAAGAGGGAGATCTGCAGATCTCGTTCCAGAGACAGATTTTGCAGTCAAACTACCTCCGGCCGCATATCTCTGAGGGCTCCCACACACTTGGGATTTTTTTTTTTTTTTTTTTAGCGCTGCGATTATTAACGCGGCTGTCCCATGGTGCCATTATGGCGGGTCCTGAGAATACAACTAAGCCGTTATTATGCCAGACACAAGTCAGCGGTCCTGACAGAACACACTGACCTACCACCACTGCTGTGGGAGGAGCCATTCTGGAGTTTGGTAGTACTGTATCCTGTATAAGCCAATAGAAACTATCAGGACCTGTGATGTCACACCATCATGTGATCACCTGTGTGAATGGAGCCAGGGATCACATGACCAGGGGCTCATCACTGTATCCAGGAGCTGTGTGTGTCATGCGTGCAGTCAGCATAAGGTCTCATGTCCACGGGCGGGGCGGGTTCCGTTGGCGGGAGCCCACCCTGCCTGCGGCATCAGGACATTACTTACCAGTCCAGATGGATGCGTGCGGGTTGTCCTTCATTTACTCCATGCATGTGGGCAGGCGCCGGGCCGCCCCCCCGCACATGTGCAGTGGAGATTTTCAAATTTTTTTTTTTTTTTTTTTTTTAAATCTGCTTTCCCGCAAGACCCGGAGTGACAGTTCTGGGTGTACTGCAGATCGGACGGCTTCCATAGACTTCAATAGAAGCCGTCCCTGCGGGATCCGCAGCAAGATGGAGCATGCTGCTCTCAGTGTGTTCAAATAATAAGGTTCTTTGTCCCACCTTTGTCGATTCACTGCTCCCAGGTCCTAATAGCTGTCCGCAGGACTTCACCTTCGCCATCCGGTTACTCTGGCTTTCTTGTACAGATAAATTTATGATCATTAAAGGGGTTATCCAGCATTTTAAAATTGGTTATCTTTCCGATGGACCATCAGTATCTGATGGGGGCATTCCAAGCAGTGGACCTCCGCTGATCAGATATTGATGACATATCCTGAGGATATGTGTAAAGGCTGTATAACCCATTTATACCAAGTGCATGGTGGAATAGGACTTTCGTATACTGTCCTTGGTAAATTTGTCAGAGTAAGGTTTTTCAAGGAAAATAAGTTCAATGAGGATATTATCCCAGTTCTAGCTGTTTTGTGACAGAAAGCAAACAGCTCTGTATATTGTGCTGTGGCCCAAGCTGGTACTGCAGGCCGAGTCCCATTCACTTCAATAGTATGCTGTCTGCAGTATGAACTTCAGCAGCTGCACAATGTACTGTTATCTGCTTCCTGCACCAAAACAGCTGGAAGTGGGCTAACCCCTTTAATCAAGGTTGTATGCTAATTAACGCCTTTAATCAAACTGTATGTTAATTAGTTACCTGGAGTCCTGAGGTAAAAAGGAGGGCAGCACAGTGATCCCAACTGATGGTGTCATGGTCTGTAGACTACACCCTGCATGACTCAATAAGACCTGAGCATTACGGCTGTCTGTGCGTTACTAGTTATGTTGTGTTGGTCTAGAATTGTGACATATATATATCGGCCCATTTTACTAGCTACCCCAGCAGAAATACAGAGTGAATTTCAAAGGGTTCACTTACTTGTCCTTGTTCCTGGAAATCCTGTGTAAAAAGTTACAGGGGTTTTTCAAGGAAATATTATTGATGACCGATCCTCAGGATAGATCATTAGTAGCTGATTGGCTGTGGTCTGCCACTCGGCACACCGGTTGATCTGGTGCCTGCTGACAGCGCCACAAACACACAGGGCCCAAAGCAGAAGCCGCTACTCTGACCCTCAAGTAGTGGTCAGCTCTTGCAGTTACAGGTGTTGGCCACTACACTGGTTGGAGCATTTGTGGTGCTGTCAGCAGGCTCTCGATCTAAGCAGCGGATCTCAGCTGATCAACTATTGATGGCCCATCTCAGCTGATCAACTATTGATGGCCCATCTCAGCTGATCAACTATTGATGGCCCATCTCAGCTGATCAACTATTGATGGCCCATCTCAGCTGATCAACTATTGATGGCCCATCTCAGCTGATCAACTATTGATGGCCCATCTCAGCTGATCGACTATTGATGGCCCATCTCAGCTGATCGACTATTGATGGCCCATCTCAGCTGATCGACTATTGATGGCCCATCTCAGCTGATCGACTATTGATGGCCCATCTCAGCTGATCGACTATTGATGGCCCATCTCAGCTGATCGACTATTGATGGCCCATCTCAGCTGATCGACTATTGATGGCCCATCTCAGCTGATCGACTATTGATGGCCCATCTCAGCTGATCGACTATTGATGGCCCATCTCAGCTGATCGACTATTGATGGCCCATCTCAGCTGATCGACTATTGATGGCCCATCTCAGCTGATCGACTATTGATGGCCCATCTCAGCTGATCGACTATTGATGGCCCATCTCAGCTGATCAACTATTGATGGCCCATCAGTAGTAATTTTCATGGAAAACCTCTTTAGATAAGATTTAAAATTTCACAGACGCTCGCTGCCCCCCTCCTGTAATGGGGGCGTCTAACCTCATTGTTGTATTCCAGGTGTATCATGCGCTCTCTCTTGGAGGCGGTCTCATATCTACATGACAATAACATTGTTCACCGGGACCTGAAGCCAGAGAATATTCTCATGGACGACTGTCTGAACATCAAGCTGTCTGACTTTGGCTTTAGCTGCGTCCTGACGCCCCCGGAGAAGCTGCGAGGTGCTTTCCTTCTCTTACACTCTTGAAGTTGACTCTTAGATAGTAATGACTCAGTGACATTGATGGGACCGCGGTGGGTACTCCCGCCGTGGCTTTAGTGGTCATTGCGGCTCGTGCTGTTCCTTACACATCGCATTCTCTTTCTTCCATGTGGCTCTCAGAGCTCTGCGGGACCCCAGGATATTTGGCTCCAGAAATTCTGAAGTGTTCAATGGATGAAACACACCCAGGATATGGAAAGGAGGTGGATCTGTGAGTATGTCCGTCTGTTGGAGCTATACGAGTCCTACTGGATTAGAGACCCCCTATCTAGCAGCACTTTTAGACTTTCTGTGGCCCTCAGACGTAGAAATTCGTTGTATCGTCCATCCTTGGGTATCAAAGGACCCAAGATGTGCCAGCCTGAATAACTCATTGATTCATGGTGCTTGCGCCAAATTCTGATCTCCTATCAGCACGATGCAACAGAAATCTGGACTCCCCGACCAGGCGATGTTTTTACGCTGCTCAGTGATACAATTTTTGTGCTCTTGCCCCCTGAAATCACATTTTTGTTTCTCTTAGCAATAGAACTAGAATTAGTTGTCTGCTGTTACAGACCATCCATGCTAAGGAAACTGTAAGTTGTGCGTTCGGACACGTTAGTTGGAGCTCTAGTGTTGTATTCTGCTGCTCTTGACTGTGCAGCGCCTGTTAGAACGACTCCTGACATCCTCCTCTGACCCCTTTCGGGGATGAGTTGTTTCCTTCTACAGGGTTCCCTTTTGCTGGATGTTTTCCTTCACCCCACAAGCTTGGCAGTGTTGCCTAGCACCGATGAT
The DNA here is from genome assembly GCF_035609145.1 of Eleutherodactylus coqui. Lineage (NCBI taxonomy): Eukaryota > Metazoa > Chordata > Amphibia > Anura > Eleutherodactylidae > Eleutherodactylus > Eleutherodactylus coqui. The sequence goes on from NC_089844.1 coordinate 195,353,169, forward strand.
CAGGCTTGTTGGAAGTAGCTCAGATCGCTGGATTTTCCCATCTAAAGATACATGCACACGGGTGTTAAAGTTGTGACTGAGATTCGCACAGCACACGGACATCCGGTCCGTGTGCTGTCCCGTGTACACAACATGTGCTATTCTTGTCCAAAAATCGGGACAAGGACATGCTGCAATTTTTTAGTCTTTTTTTTTTTTTTCTCTGACTCTTCGAGTAAAAAAAGTAATAAAATCGCCCATGTGCATGCCCCCAAACGAATGGGTGCTATTCCCGTCCAATATTCAGACTGCAAATCGGATGGGGAAAAAGGCCTGTGGATTTGCATTCCAACTGATCCATGGAAAACTTGTCACTTGGTTTTATGCTGCACTCCGGGGTCATCGTGGGTCTGGTTTCCATACAGGGAAGCTTCAGTTGTGAGAAGGCGGTCAAGGGGCCATTCGGTGCATATTAGGCTGGCACGCCGTGGTAGGAGGCTATACATGTTCTCTTACTACTCTCCAGGTGGGCCTGCGGGGTCATCATGTTTACCCTACTGGCTGGCTCTCCTCCATTCTGGCATCGCAGACAGATGCTAATGCTCCGAATGATCATGGATGGACGGTATCACTTCAGCTCTCCGGAGTGGGATGACCGATCGGATACAGTGAAAGATCTGGTAAGGTCTCTGGTAGCGTACAGTTGGGTGGGCAGACATTCAGGGGCATCTGATCCAGTCTGTTCTTACATCTTCTGTTTAGATCTCCCATCTTCTGCAAGTGTCTCCAGAGAGGCGATTCACAGCAGAACAGACTCTTCAGCACCCGTTTTTCCAAAGTCACCAGAGAGACCGTGGCTCCACTGTCACTCCATATCATCGCTTCAGGGTGAGTGCTGCCCATCCCACAGCTGCGGTTTATGACGTGCCTGGGCACTAATATGGTCAGGTCTTGTACATGATATGTAGATATAGGTCACGCCCTGACAGATGGTTTCTATATGCTTTATTCCACAGATTGCAGCCTTGACAGCTTTGGCTTGTGTTCGGATTCTGCTGGGATGGCGACGAGCCCGGCCCGTTACCCGAGAACTTCTCATAAGAGATCCATACGGGGTGAAGGGCATTCGAAGACTTATCGATGCCTGTGCCTTCCGGATCTATGGGCACTGGGTGAAAAAGGGAGAAAGACAAAACCGTGCAGCTTTATTTCAGAACCAGCCGAAAGCCCTTCTATGGACAATAGGTGACGATGAGGACCACGATGGCGAGCTTTAACTTGACGATTGTAGCTGAACGGTGAAAGACGACCTCTCGGATGGGTCATCATGTGCGCGGGGCATTTCTCACATAGAGGAAACTACGGGTAATAAACATTTCCTGCAGGCTGTAGGTGGAGATTTGCTGCTTAAAGGGGTATTCCCATCTCAGTCCATCATAGCTAAGATGAGAATACCTGCCTATAGAGCCATGTCTAGCGATGGCCAGGATTATGGAAACCTCCGAGCTGGCTGTCCTGCACGGTTTCCGTAGCTCACTCCCATGGGTTTTACAGAAATTGTAGAACAGTCCTTTCAGCTGTTTCTGTGGTCTTGGCCACCTCTGGTTGTGGTATACAGACAGATATTCTCTTCTCAGCCATGACTGATTGAGTTGGGATTACCCATCAAAACCACAAGCCTGTTTTCCCGATGATGTAATGGCACATACATCCGTCCTGCTGCGACAAAGCCCGGTCTCCGTGACCTCTTGGGGAAACTTCGTGGCCAGCAGATTTGTCTGTCCGTTCATCTGAATTTAGGTGCATAAATTCACGTTCTTGCTGCTAAAATGACCCCGTTGTGATGAATGGAAGGGATTTCCAGTTGTAGAAATGCCTGCAGTAAATCTGCAGCGTGCGAAGATTTCGAAGAGCAGATTTAATATTCTGCGGTATTGTCCCCCCCCCCTCTTAGAACCGGGTGCGTAGTGGGGTTGCATCTACCCACGGCACACTTGTTGTAGGCAATTTTCATTTATCTGACTTCTTTTGGTGGTAAGCACATGGATTTCTTTAGCCTCTCCCCCCCTTCAGATAATAGGGCAGTCACAGAAACGTCTGTCGCATGTGAATATATCCCCTTGTTAGAATCCCTTACGTGACTGCCCCCATAGTCTCATATTAGACCTCGGTATGTTAGTCTACTGCCCTACTTCCTATGTTTTGTATGACCGTATTACATGACTGTGACTTTAATTTCAGTTAATAAAAGATTCCCTGTAAATGCAAACCTGCCCCGGGACCTGCAATTAGTTGCAAGGGGTTGTCCCGCACCGAAACGAATATTTTTTTTTTTTTTTTTTTTTTTAACACCCGCCCCCCCCCCCGCCCCCCCCCCCGTTCGGCGCGAGACAACCCCGATGCAGGGGTTAAAAAAACAAACCGGGTAGTACTTACCCGGCGGTCCGGCGTCTTCATACTCACCTGCTGAAGATGGCCGCCGGGATCCTCTCTCTCTGTGGACCGCAGGGCTTCTGTGCGGTCCATTGCCGATTCCAGCCTCCTGATTGGCTGGAATCGGCACGTGACGGGGCGGAGCTACACGGAGCCGGCATTCTGCACGAGCGGCCCCATTGAAGACAGCAGAAGACCCGGACTGCGCAAGCGCGGCTAATTTGGCCATTAGAGGCCGAAAATTAGTCGGCACCATGGAGACGAGGACGCCAGCAACGGAGCAGGTAACTATAAAACTTTTGATAACTTCTGTATGGCTCATAATTAATGCACAATGTACATTACAAAGTGCATTAATATGGCCATACAGAAGTGTATAGACCCACTTGCTGCCGCAGGACAACCCCTTTAATAAAGGGATTTTCAGGACTTCTGGATGGACTATGGCTGGTGATGGGCCAACTAGATGCTGTGGCCTCTTCACGGTCTACCGACAGTCATTTACATGATTGCACTAGCATTGATGTCACCACTAAAGTCGTCAGCGCTCGTGCAGAGTGTTTACATAGATTTGCCTCTGGGTTGCAGGTTTCTCCCTCAGCATTTCACCCCTTCTGTGAAGCCCTGAGCAGGGAGCATTTACACTTGGCGAGCCAACAGGTTTCTCTCTGGCCCAGCTGCTGATAGTGCCCAATGACCATCTATTAGTATTAAAGTGAGATACCACAATCTAAAAACAGAAGTCTTGCCATACAAAGGTGAGATTAAAGGCAGTCGGAGTAACAGACAGGTCAAAGTAGGTAGCGATCCAAAGGCAGGAAAGAAGCAATCGTCACAGATGGACAGGAAGCGTGTAGTTAGCCGGGGTACGACAGTTCTGAATGTAATACGGGGAACTCTGTGGCCAAATGGCATCTGCCAGTCCCAGCCCAACATCTAGTGATCCAACCTTGCCTGATGGACAGTGGCCACATAGGCAGGTGGATGAGCAGCTGGCCTCCTGCTGTCAGAACGTGGTGGTCAGAGAGTGGAGGACTTTCTCCGCAGCCACAGGCCTGGTTCACAGGGCCAGATTTTGAATCAATATTTGCAAGTCAAAACCAGGAGGGAAGGAGTAACCAAAAGGTGAAGGTTTTCAGTCACACATTCTGCAGCTGGAGGCTCCTGGTTTTGACTTGAAAAACATGTCTGTAAAATCCAGAGGAGTAAATAATCTATTCCTGTCCTTGGCCCTACGACAAAGCTGCCCCGTTCCCTGGAGTGGATGGACACCAGGTATCTAGTGACTGCTACGGCCAATCAGAGGCTGCAACCTCACCATCATGGCACCAAAGATGTAAGCAGTGGCCTCTGCATGGCCACCGCAGTCACCTGCCCTCCAGGAGCTGTCCCCTCTGGGTGATGGGGGGAGGGCAATGGGTCTTAGAATATAGCGACACAGAAGCATTTTTGGTTTTCTCTTCTAGAATACATGAAAAAAATGGAATAAATTTGGTATCGCTGCATCTGTACTGACCAGCACAATAAAGCTGAGCTGCACCATACAAATGGTCCTATGGTGGGCTTACCCTTTCCTCACACTTAATGTATTGAGAAACATTTAAAAAAAAAACAACTTATGGGGTACATTAAAAAGCACTATTCAAAAAATACAACTTAGCCAACAAAAACCAACAAGCAGCGTTCACACCGTTACGGTGACAGAAAGTGACGGTTGTAGAGCCTGAAGAGTAGGGATGAAAAGGTGGGAAATCTCTGGTGTTTAACCGGGTTCTGATTGGAGCGACCACTCCGAGGTGACAGATTTGTTTTTGCTCTGACAACGTCCGGCCGGTGCAGACTGGGGTGCTGGTCCAGCTGAGAGCAGGACATCACATGATTCGTTTTGATCTATATTCCCTTAGCGGCGTCCCTTCCTCTTCCTTGGACGCCCCGTCTGCGCTGCTGCAGCTCATGTGCTGTCAGTCCTGGGAAACGGTGGAAGGAAAACAGTAAATCGGGAGGAAACCAGAGCAAACCTCAACAGATGGTCTCCAAGAAGAGAACTTGTCTTACGTTGCATGCTGCGTGCTTCAGTCACGCCCAGATGTCTCCTCTCCAGGATAGACATCAGTCTGCTCTTTGGCTGAAAGGCACAGCAGTTCTACATGTTAGCATGGTGCAACAACCCGGATTAGTAGTGGTGGCAGTGTGCCTAGTCAGTACTCCCAATCAATACTCCGTGTTAGCCTCACTGTCCAGTACTCCTCCATCAACAGTAATAGCATCACCATCCAGTACTCCACCATGAACGTTCAGTGTTTCCTCAACCGCCATGACTGCCCCTTCTGCTGCCCACTCCTCAGTATACAGTAGTCCTAGTCACTGCTCAGCACTCCCGGGTTACTGCTGTCCACTCCTCAACATACAATTGTCCCCCGTCATTGCTCAGCACTCCCTCATATCTGCTGTGCCACGGCTCAGAATACAGTAGACCCGTCACTGCTCAGCACTCCCTGTTCTCTGCTGCCCACTGCTCAGTAAACACTAGTCCCCGTCACTGCCCAGCACTCCCCGGTCTCTGCTGCCCATTGCTTAGTAAACACTAGTCCCCATCACTGCTCAGCACTCTCCAGTCTCTGCTGCCCACTACTCACTATTCAGTAGTCCTCGTCACTGCTCAGCACTCCCCGGTCTCTGCTGCCCATTGCTTAGTAAACACTAGTCCCAGTCACTGCTACCCACTACTCAGTATACAGTAATCTTAGTCACTGCTCAGCACTCCCCGGTCTCTGCTGCCTACTGCTTAGTATACAGTAGTCCCCGTCACTGCTCAGCACTCCCCGGTCACTGCTGCCCACTGCTCAGTATACAGTAGTCCTAGTCACTGCTCAGCACACCTGGGTCACTGCTGCCCACTGCTCAGCACTCCCTTTTCTCTGCTGCCCACTGCTCAGTATACACTAGTCCTCATCACTACTCGGCACTCCTGGGTCTCTGCTGCCTACTCCTCAACATACAGTAGTCCCCCCTCACTGCTCAGCACTCCCTTTTCTCTGCTGCCCACTGCTCAGTATACACTAGTCCTCATCACTACTCGGCACTCCTGGGTCTCTGCTGCCTACTCCTCAACATACAGTAGTCCCCCCCTCACTGCTTAGCACGCGCTGGTATCTGCTGCGCCACCACTCAGAATACAGTAGACCCGTCACTGCTCAGCACTCTCTCGTCTCTGCTGCCCACTGCTCAGTATACAGTAGTCCCCATCACTGCTCAGCACCCTCTAGTCCCAGTCACTGCTCAGCACTCCCAAGTCTCTGCTGCCCACTGCTCAGTATACAGTAGTCCTAGTCACTGCTCAACACTCCCTCGTCTCTGCTGCCCACTCCTCAGTATACAGTAGTCCTAGTCACTGCTCAGCACTCCCAGGTTACTGCTGCCCACTCCTCAGTATACAGTAGTCCCCATCACTGCTCAGCACTCCCGACTTACTGCTGCCCACTGCTCAGTATACAGTAGTCCTAGTCACTGCTCAGCACTCCCCTATCTCTGCTGCCCACTGCTCGGTATACAGTAGTCCCCATCACTGCTCAGCACTCCTTGGTCACTGCTGCCCACTACTCAGTATACAGTAGTCCTAGTCACTGCTCAACACCCCCGGGTCTCTGCTGCCTACTGCTTAGTATACAGTAGTCACCGTCACTGCTCAGCACTCCTTGGTCTCTGCTGCCCACTGCTTAGTATACACTAGTCCCCGTCACTGCTCAGCACTCCCCGCTCTGCTGCCCACTCCTCAGTATACAGTAGTCCCCGTCACTGCTCAGCACTCCCCGGTCTCTGCTGCCCACTACTCAGTATTCAGTAGTCCCAGTCACTGCTCAGCACTCCCCGCTCTGCTGCCCACTCCTCAGTATACAGTAGTCCTAGTCACTGCTCAGCACTCCCCGGTCTCTGCTGCCCACTGCTCAGTATACACTAGTCCTCATCACTACTTGGCACTCCTGGGTCTCTGCTGCCTACTCCTCAACATACAGTAGTCCCCCCTCACTGCTCAGCACTCCCTGGTCTCTGCTGCCTAATGCTCAGTATACAGTAGTCCCCATCACTGCTCAGCACTCCCGGGTCTCTGCAGCCCACTGCTCAGTATACAGTAGTCCCTGCTCAGCACTCCCCGGTCACTGCTGCCCACTACTCAGTATACAGTAGGTCCCTGCTCAGCACTCCCCGGTCACTGCTGCCCACTACTCAGTATACAGTAGGTCCCTGCTCAGCATTCCCGGGTCTCTGCTGCCCACTACTCAGTATACAGTAGGTCCCTGCTCAGCACTCCCCGGTCTCTGCTGCCCACTACTCAGTATACAGTAGTCCCTGCTCAGCACTCCCCGGTCTCTGCTGCCCACTACTCAGTATACAGTAGGTCCCTGCTCAGCACTCCCCGGTCCCTGCTGCCCACTACTCAGTATACAGTAGGTCCCTGCTCAGCACTCCCCGGTCACTGCTGCCCACTACTCAGTATACAGTAGGTCCCTGCTCAGCACTCCTGGGTCTCTGCTACCCACTACTCAGTATACAGTAGGTCCCTGCTCAGCACTCCCCGGTCACTGCTGCCCACTACTCAGTATACAGTAGGTCCCTGCTCAGCACTCCTGGGTCTCTGCTGCCGACTACTCAGTATACAGTAGGTCCCTGCTCAGCACTCCTGGGTCTCTGCTGCCCACTACTCAGTATACAGTAGGTCCCTGCTCAGCACTCCCCGGTCTCTGCTGCCCACTACTCAGTATACAGTAGTCCCTGCTCAGCACTCCCTGGTCACTGCTGCCCACTACTCAGTATACAGTAGGTCCCTGCTCAGCATTCCCGGGTCTCTGCTGCCCACTACTCAGTATACAGTAGGTCCCTGCTCAGCACTCCTGGGTCTCTGCTACCCACTACTCAGTATACAGTAGGTCCCTGCTCAGCACTCCTGGGTCTCTGCTGCCCACTACTCAGTATACAGTAGGTCTCTGCTCAGCACTCCCGGGTCTCTGCTGCCCACTACTCAGTATACAGTAGGTCCCTGCTCAGCACTCCCCGGTCACTGCTGCCCACTACTCAGTATACAGTAGTCCCTGCTCAGCACTCCCCGGTCTCTGCTGCCCACTACTCAGTATACAGTAGTCCCTGCTCAGCACTCCTGGGTCTCTGCTGCCCACTACTCAGTATACAGTAGGTCCCTGCTCAGCACTCCCGGGTCTCTGCTGCCCACTACTCAGTATACAGTAGTCACTGCTCAGCACTCCCCGGTCACTATTGCCCACTACTCAGTATACAGTAGTCCCTGCTCAGCACTCCCCGGTCTCTGCTGCCCACTACTCAGTATACAGTAGTCCCTGCTCAGCACTCCCCGGTCCCTGCTGCCCACTACTCAGTAGGTCCCTGCTCAGCACTCCTGGGTCTCTGCTGCCCACTACTCAGTATACAGTAGGTCCCTGCTCAGCACTCCCCGGTCCCTGCTGCCCACTACTCAGTAGGTCCCTGCTCAGCACTCCCCGGTCCCTGCTGCCCACTACTCAGTAGGTCCCTGCTCAGCACTCCTGGGTCTCTGCTGCCCACTACTCAGTATACAGTAGGTCCCTGCTCAGCACTCCCCGGTCACTGCTGCCCACTACTCAGTATACAGTAGGTCCCTGCTCAGCACTCCTGGGTCTCTGCTGCCCACCACTCAGTTTTCCCTCTAACACTACAGCTAATTCTGCCTGCTAACATCCGCACCTTCATCACTTGTCTTTGGATCTTCTGTCTCAGACATTCCATTGTAACTGAGTGAGATGTCCAAACGAAGCTGCAAGGGAAAGACAGTGGGGCTTATTTACTGTTTAGAATACGACTGCCTTCTGTCGTGAATTACCTGCTTTCTGCCACATTTACTGTTTGTAGACACTTTCAGTTATCTAACTTGTCTGAAAAAGGGACGTAGCCTAAATTGGTAGAAACTAAGCCAACTAATAGGAATCTTACCTGAGAACTAAACACGCATTTATACAGCTTGAAGTGGCGGAAATAGGTGTTCAGAATATAGTCCCGTATGTGGAGAAGCTCTTGTGGGGAGAACAGGTTAATGCTGAATGGAGGTCGCTGCAAAAGGAAAGGAAGACAACTTCCATGCACGCTCCGCAGCACGTGGATGGCGACTCACTACGTAACACAGAACTTACAGATACGGCGTGACAAAGGAGCAACTGCTGACAGTGACGGTAACACTCGGTCACGTCTCCAAGCGTTGAACCTAGAGAGACACAGCAGAATGAGGGGGGTCAGTCCAAGATGTGTGACACCAAAGGGCGTCATGCTTTATCCACACCACTGGCGGTATTCTAGGGGCTCCAGGATGTACCTGGAAATACCTCACAAACCAGCCGAGTCCATGGCTGCTCACCTACACAAGCTGCATGGATCTCCTTCACGATGGAGAAGACGCAGGAGGTCTGCTCCGCGCTGAACCCACAGTCCCAGCAGAAGCGCAGAGTGTAGTAATGGAGGTCCAGCAGTGCCGAGGCTCGGACATCACACGGGCCACTCCTCACACCCAGCACTTCAGACAAGGCCCTGTGTACAGAGGAGACATGAGGAGGCGGAAGGTGTGGAAGGGGGGCAACTGGTCAGCGGGGTTCGGTCACTACCTGCGCACATCTTCATTGCTCTGGGCACGCTCCAGTTTCTCCAGGTCACACAGTGTCACATCTTTCCTAAGAAACCTGAATTTGTAACGCCCCTTTTACACGAACACATAACAAGCAGTGATCACTGATATAACAAGTCATATAGCACATTTTATTATGGCCTTTCAACTATACAAAACTGGCATTAACACCACTGGGCCCACTGTGGGGGACACTAACACCACTGGGGCCACTGCTGGGGGCACTAACACCACTGGGGCCACTAACACCACTGGGCCCATTGCAGGGGGCACTAACACCACTGGGCCCACTGTGGGGGACACTAACACCACTCGGCCCATTGCAGGGGGCACTAACACCACTGGGCCCACTGTGGGGGACATTAACACCACTGGGCCCATTGCAGGGGGCACTAACACCACTGGGGCCACTGTGGGGGACAGTAACACCACTGGGCCCATTGCAGGGGGCACTAACACCACTGGGGCCACTGCGGGGGGCACTAACACCACTGGGCCCACTGTGGGGGACACTAACACCACTGGGGCCATTGCAGGGGGCACTAACACCACTGGGGCCACTGCGGGGGGCACTAACACCACTGGGCCCACTGTGGGGGACACTAACACCACTGGGGCCATTGCAGGGGGCACTGCGTGGGGCACTAACACCACTGGGGCCACTGCTGGGCGCACTAACACCACTGGGGCCACTGCAGGGGGCACTAACACCACTGGGGCCACTGCAGGGGGCACTAACACCACTGGGGCCACTGCAGGGGGCACTAACACCACTGGGGCCACTGCGGGGGGCACTAACACCACTGGGGCCACTGCTGGGGGCACTAACACCACTGGGGCCACTGCGGGGGGCACTAACACCACTGGGGCCACTGCGGGGGGCACTAACACCACTGGGGCCACTGCGGGGGGCACTAACACCACTGGGGCCACTGCGGGGGGCACTAACACCACTGGGGCCATTGCGAGGGGCACTAACACCACTGGGGCCACTGCGGGGGGCACTAACACCACTGGGGCCACTGTGGGGGATACTAACACTACTGGGGAAACTCTAATACTACTGAGGCCACTGTGGGGGGAACAATATTCATACTAAGGCCACTATGGGGGACACCATGGGGGACACCATGACTACTGAGGCCGCTGTGGGGGACATCATTACTACTGAAGCCGCGGTGGAGAACACCATGACTACTGGTGCCACTGGGTGGGACACCATGACTACTGGGGCCACAGGGGGGGTCACTATTACTAGTGAGGCCTCTGTGGGGGACACCATTACTAGTGAGGCCACTGTGGGGGACACCATTACTAGATAGGCCACTGTGGGGGACACCATTACTAGCGAGGCCACGGTGGGGGACACCATTACTAGCGAGGCCACGGTGGGGGACACCATTACTACTGAGGCCGCTGTGGGGGACATCGTTACTACTGAAGCCGCTGTGGGGGACATCATTACTACTGAGGCCGCTGTGGGGGACACCATTACTACTGAGGCCGCTGTGGGGGACACCATTACTACTGAGGCCACTGTGGAGGACACCATTGCTACTGAGGCCACTGTGGAGGACACCATTGCTACTGAGGCCACTGTGGGGGACACCATTACTACTGAGGCCACTGTGGGGGACACCATTGCTACTGAGGCCACTGTGGGGGACACCATTGCTACTGAGGCCACTGTGGGGGACACCATTGCTACTGAGGCCACTGTGGGGGACACCATTGCTACTGAGGCTACTGTGGGGGACACCATTGCTACTGAGGCTACTGTGGGGGACACCATTGCTACTGAGGCTACTGTGGGGGACACCATTGCTACTGAGGCTACTGTGGGGGACACCATTGCTACTGAGGCTACTGTGGGGGACACCATTGCTACTGAGGCTACTGTGGGGGACATCATTACTACTGAGGCCGCTGTGGGGGACACCATTACTACTGAGGCCACTAGAATAACAGAGTTAAAAGCATACATTGTAACACATTGCAGCCCGACTCACCACAGACAGACTTGTGGCTTTCTTATCTTTATCTGAGGTAAAAGAATATACAAGTTAGAATTTTAGCTCCAGAAGCCAGGACCCCACATCCCTCCGCTCACCACACATCCCCTTACATACCCCTCTACTCACCCCACATCCCTCCGCTCACCACACATCCCCTTACATACCCCTCTACTCACCCCACATCCCTCCGCTCACCACACATCCCCTTACATACCCCTCTACTCACCCCACATCCACCCTGCTCACCCTACGTCCCCCCTGCTCACCCTACATCCCTCCGCTCACCACACATCCCACATCCCTCCGCTCACCACACATCCCCTTACATACCCCCCCGCTCACCCCACATCCCACATCCCTCCGCTCACCACACATCCCCTTACATACCCCTCTACTCACCCCACATCCCCCCTTCTCACCCCACGTCCACCCTGCTCACCCTACATCCCCCCTGCTCACCACACATCCCCTTACATACCCCTCTACTCACCCCATATCCCACATCCCTCCGCTCACCACACATCCCCTTACATACCCCTCTACTCACCCCACATCCACCCTGCTCACCCTACGTCCCCCCTGCTCACCCTACATCCCTCCGCTCACCACACATCCCACATCCCTCCGCTCACCACACATCCCCTTACATACCCCTCTACTCACCCCACATCCCCCCCTTCTCACCCCACGTCCACCCTGCTCACCCTACATCCCCCCTGCTCACCACACATCCCCTTACATACCCCTCTACCTCACCCCACATCCCTCCGCTCACCACACATCCCCCCATGCTCAGAACACATCCCCTCACATCCCTCCCCCGCTCACCCCACATCAACCCTGCTCACCACACAATTCCCCCCTGCTCACCACACATCCCCTTACATACCCCCCCCTCACCCCACATCCCCCCTGCTCACACCACATTCCGCCGCACACCACCCATCCCCTTACATACCCCCCCTCACCACACATCCCCTCACATACCCCCCTGCTCACCCCACATACCCCCATGCTTAGAACACCCCCCAAATCCCCTCACATCACCCCTGCTCAATCCACATCCCCCCGCCCCCGCTCACCCCAAATCCCCTCACACCCCCCCACTTACCCCACATCCTCCCATGCTCACCCCACATCCCTTCACATCTTTTCACATCTCTTTACATCTCCTCACATCCCCCGCTCACCCCACATCCTTTCACATCCCCCCGATTAACCGGGCTCGGGCTCCAGCTCTCTCTCTCAGCAGACATTGCAGCTCGGCGTCTGGTCTCCCTGACAACCGGTTACCATGGGTGACGGCACTGGGCGGGCTCAGAAACCAGCAGCCACTGGGAGCCGCCTTTGCTCTGACCGACACTCGCACCAACCAATAACCGAAAGCTGGAGTACCCAGGTCCCGGAAGTGACGTAACACTTGCTGCTGTAGGCGAGCATGCGCAGAAGAGCGAGATCGACTTCCGGCTGTCCGCAGGTAAGATGGCAGAAAGCGTAAGAGCGAAAGCATCAGCATTTACCTGTCAGATGTGTCTTCTTCGCCGCAGACGGTGAGCACTGAGCCCCGGAGGAGCCAGAGCCGTCAATGGGAGTGATATGCGCCGGAGGGGAAGAGAATAACATGTAATGTCGGGGTGTAGATGATAGTGATGGAGTGGCTGGTCCGGGGGGGGGGGGGGGGGGTGTGGTCGTCATATAATGTGCAGGGGGGCATATAGATAATAATGTTCACCGCGGGGGCTACAGGGTGTAGATAATAATATAATGTCCGCTGCGGGGGGGCTGTACGTAGATAATAATATAATGTCCGCTGCGGGGGGGCTGTACGTAGATAATAATATAATGTCCGCTGCGGGGGGGCTGTACGTAGATAATAATATAATGTCCGCTGCGGGGGGGCTGTACGTAGATAATAATATAATGTCCGCTGCGGGGGGGCTGTACGTAGATAATAATATAATGTCCGCTGCGGGGGGGCTGTACGTAGATAATAATATAATGTCCGCTGCGGGGGGGCTGTACGTAGATAATAATATAATGTCCGCTGCGGGGGGGCTGTACGTAGATAATAATATAATGTCCGCTGCGGGGGGGCTGTACGTAGATAATAATATAATGTCCGCTGCGGGGGGGCTGTACGTAGATAATAATATAATGTCCGCTGCGGGGGGGCTGTACGTAGATAATAATATAATGTCCGCTGCGGGGGGGCTGTACGTAGATAATAATATAATGTCCGCTGCGGGGGGGCTGTACGTAGATAATAATATAATGTCCGCTGCGGGGGGGCTGTACGTAGATAATAATATAATGTCCGCTGCGGGGGGGCTGTACGTAGATAATAATATAATGTCCGCTGCGGGGGGGCTGTACGTAGATAATAATATAATGTCCGCTGCGGGGGGGCTGTACGTAGATAATAATATAATGTCCGCTGCGGGGGGGCTGTACGTAGATAATAATATAATGTCCGCTGCGGGGGGGCTGTACGTAGATAATAATATAATGTCCGCTGCGGGGGGGCTGTACGTAGATAATAATATAATGTCCGCTGCGGGGGGGCTGTACGTAGATAATAATATAATGTCCGCTGCGGGGGGGCTGTACGTAGATAATAATATAATGTCCGCTGCGGGGGGGCTGTACGTAGATAATAATATAATGTCCGCTGCGGGGGGGCTGTACGTAGATAATAATATAATGTCCGCTGCGGGGGGGCTGTACGTAGATAATAATATAATGTCCGCTGCGGGGGGGCTGTACGTAGATAATAATATAATGTCCGCTGCGGGGGGGCTGTACGTAGATAATAATATAATGTCCGCTGCGGGGGGGCTGTACGTAGATAATAATATAATGTCCGCTGCGGGGGGGCTGTACGTAGATAATAATATAATGTCCGCTGCGGGGGGGCTGTACGTAGATAATAATATAATGTCCGCTGCGGGGGGGCTGTACGTAGATAATAATATAATGTCCGCTGCGGGGGGGCTGTACGTAGATAATAATATAATGTCCGCTGCGGGGGGGCTGTACGTAGATAATAATATAATGTCCGCTGCGGGGGGGCTGTACGTAGATAATAATATAATGTCCGCTGCGGGGGGGCTGTACGTAGATAATAATATAATGTCCGCTGCGGGGGGGCTGTACGTAGATAATAATATAATGTCCGCTGCGGGGGGGCTGTACGTAGATAATAATATAATGTCCGCTGCGGGGGGGCTGTACGTAGATAATAATATAATGTCCGCTGCGGGGGGGCTGTACGTAGATAATAATATAATGTCCGCTGCGGGGGGGCTGTACGTAGATAATAATATAATGTCCGCTGCGGGGGGGCTGTACGTAGATAATAATATAATGTCCGCTGCGGGGGGGCTGTACGTAGATAATAATATAATGTCCGCTGCGGGGGGGCTGTACGTAGATAATAATATAATGTCCGCTGCGGGGGGGCTGTACGTAGATAATAATATAATGTCCGCTGCGGGGGGGCTGTACGTAGATAATAATATAATGTCCGCTGCGGGGGGGCTGTACGTAGATAATAATATAATGTCCGCTGCGGGGGGGGGGGGCTGTACGTAGATAATAATATAATGTCCGCTGCGGGGGGGGGGGGCTGTACGTAGATAATAATATAATGTCCGCTGCGGGGGGGGGGGGCTGTACGTAGATAATAATATAATGTCCGCTGCGGGGGGGGGGGGGCTGTACGTAGATAATAATATAATGTCCGCTGCGGGGGGGGGGGGCTGTACGTAGATAATAATATAATGTCCGCTGCGGGGGGGGGGGGCTGTACGTAGATAATAATATAATGTCCGCTGCGGGGGGGGGGGGCTGTACGTAGATAATAATATAATGTCCGCTGCGGGGGGGGGGGGGCTGTACGTAGATAATAATATAATGTCCGCTGCGGGGGGGGGGCTGTACGTAGATAATAATATAATGTCCGCTGCGGGGGGGGGGCTGTACGTAGATAATAATATAATGTCCGCTGCGGGGGGGGGGCTGTACGTAGATAATAATATAATGTCCGCTGCGGGGGGGGCTGTACGTAGATAATAATATAATGTCCGCTGCGGGGGGGCAGTACGTAGATAATAATATAATGTCCACTGCGGGGGGGCAGTACCTAGATAATAATATCGTCTACACGCCGTTCCATCCTCTCAGCCCCGCAGCGGACATTATAACGGTATAACGGATGGTGTGTAGATAATATGTCCGCTGCAGGGAGGGCGGCGCGGTATTAGTGTACCTTGACTCCACCAGAAGTTAGGGGTTTGACAGGAGCAACGCCCCTCTCACCCCCCCAGCTCCCGATAGGGTCAAGGCACCCAGGTCCTAGTAGGACGCTGAGGATGGCTTACTGGCCGCCCTGCTGCCTTAGGCTGACGGTGACTTCCCTTCTTTGCCTTCCATTAACCGGTGTAGATGCTGGCGTGTTCCTGCAGTCACCGTCAGCCTAAGGCAGCAGGGCGGCCATTAAGCAATCCACAGCGGCCTGCAAAAACTGTGAGCGAAGCATTCGTCCCCGACTCCTGCCGCCTCACTGCTGCTGACTACTGCTCCCCCGCTGACCGCGATGTTGCCACTTGGTGCGCCTCGGTCGGGAAAGGCTCCCTGACGGACGCTCACAATCTTGCTGGGCCTGACTTCTATCCGCTCACCTCCCTGAGTCCTAGAGTAAGTGACAGCTCAGGCGGGGAAGGTGGCGGCACAGCGAGGGGAACAGTGGGCCCCAGCCAGCAGCGGATGACTGGAAGTCAGAGCGGACGCCGGAAGACTAATGGAAAGGCGCCTAAGTGATGCGGAGGAGGGGGCCGAACATCAGTGCCCACACAGTGCGGATGGTAAGCCGTAGCCAGCACTGCAACTAACTAGTGGCCTTCCAGGACCTGCAGGTGACCATTTTCTGCAGCCAATCACATACAGGGGGCATCACCCTCCTGTCAGTCTTGTCTCCACCAACAGTTGCTGGTGGCGTCAAGCTACACTAATACTGGGCTGCATGTAGATAATATATTGTCCGCCACATGGAAGACGGCGCGTAAAGGTATAACGCCCGCCGCGGGGAGGTCGGCGCGTAGAGGATAACGGTATAACGGTCGGCGCGTAGAGGATAACGGTATAGCGCCCGCCGCGGGGAGGTCGGCGCGTAGAGGATAACGGTATAGCGCCCGCCGCGGGGAGGTCGGCGCGTAGAGGATAACGGTATAGCGCCCGCCGCGGGGAGGTCGGCGCGTAGAGGATAACGGTATAGCGCCCGCCGCGGGGAGGTCGGCGCGTAGAGGATAACGGTATAGCGCCCGCCGCGGGGAGGTCGGCGCGTAGAGGATAACGGTATAGCGCCCGCCGCGGGGAGGTCGGCGCGTAGAGGATAACGGTATAGCGCCCGCCGCGGGGAGGTCGGCGCGTAGAGGATAACGGTATAGCGCCCGCCGCGGGGAGGTCGGCGCGTAGAGGATAACGGTATAGCGCCCGCCGCGGGGAGGACGGCGCGTAGAGGATAACGGTATAGCGCCCGCCGCGGGGAGGACGGCGCGTAGAGGATAACGGTATAGCGCCCGCCGCGGGGAGGTCGGCGCGTAGAGGATAACGGTATAGCGCCCGCCGCGGGGAGGTCGGCGCGTAGAGGATAACGGTATAGCGCCCGCCGCGGGGAGGTCGGCGCCTAGAGGATAACGGTATAGCGCCCGCCGCGGGGAGGTCGGCGCCTAGAGGATAACGGTATAGCGCCCGCCGCGGGGAGGTCGGCGCGTAGAGGATAACGGTATAGCGCCCGCCGCGGGGAGGTCGGCGCGTAGAGGATAACGGTATAGCGCCCGCCGCGGGGAGGTCGGCGCGTAGAGGATAACGGTATAGCGCCCGCCGCGGGGAGGTCGGCGCGTAGAGGATAACGGTATAGCGCCCGCCGCGGGGAGGTCGGCGCGTAGAGGATAACGGTATAGCGCCCGCCGCGGGGAGGTCGGCGCGTAGAGGATAACGGTATAGCGCCCGCCGCGGGGAGGTCGGCGCGTAGAGGATAACGGTATAGCGCCCGCCGCGGGGAGGTCGGCGCCTAGAGGATAACGGTATAGCGCCCGCCGCGAGGAGGTCGGCGCGTAGAGGATAACGGTGTAGCGCCCGCCGCGGGGAGGTCGGCGCGTAGAGGATAACGGTGTAGCGCCCGCCGCGGGGAGGTCGGCGCGTAGAGGATAACGGTGTAGCGCCCGCCGCGGGGAGGTCGGCGCGTAGAGGATACCGGTGTAGCGCCCGCCGCGGGGAGGTCGGCGCCTAGAGGATAACGGTATAGCGCCCGCCGCGGGGAGGTCGGCGCCTAGAGGATAACGGTATAGCGCCCGCCGCGGGGAGGTCGGCGCCTAGAGGATAACGGTATAGCGCCCGCCGCGGGGAGGTCGGCGCCTAGAGGATAACGGTATAGCGCCCGCCGCGGGGAGGTCGGCGCCTAGAGGATAACGGTATAGCGCCCGCCGCGGGGAGGTCGGCGCCTAGAGGATAACGGTATAGCGCCCGCCGCGGGGAGGTCGGCGCCTAGAGGATAACGGTATAGCGCCCGCCGCGGGGAGGTCGGCGCGTAGAGGACAACGGTATAGCGCCCGCCGCGAGGAGGTCGGCGCGTAGAGGACAACGGTTATAGCGCCCGCCGCGAGGAGGTCGGCGCGTAGAGGACAACGGTATAGCGCCCGCCGCGGGGAGGTCGGCGCGTAGAGGACAACGGTATAGCGCCCGCCGCGAGGAGGTCGGCGCGTAGAGGATAACGGTCGGCGCGTAGAGGATAACGGTATAGCGCCCGCCGCGGGGAGGTCGGCGCGTAGAGGATACCGGTGTAGCGCCCGCCGCGGGGAGGTCGGCGCGTAGAGGATAACGGTGTAGCGCCCGCCGCGGGGAGGTCGGCGCGTAGAGGATAACGGTGGGGAGGTCGGCGCGTAGAGGATAACGGTGTAGCGCCCGCCGCGGGGAGGTCGGCGCGTAGAGGATAACGGTGTAGCGCCCGCCGCGGGGAGGTCGGCGCGTAGAGGATAACGGTGTAGCGCCCGCCGCGGGGAGGTCGGCGCGTAGAGGATAACGGTGTAGCGCCCGCCGCGGGGAGGTCGGCGCGTAGAGGATAACGGTGTAGCGCCCGCCGCGGGGAGGTCGGCGCGTAGAGGATAACGGTGTAGCGCCCGCCGCGGGGAGGTCGGCGCGTAGAGGATAACGGTGTAGCGCCCGCCGCGGGGAGGTCGGCGCGTAGAGGATAACGGTGTAGCGCCCGCCGCGGGGAGGTCGGCGCGTAGAGGATAACGGTGTAGCGCCCGCCGCGGGGAGGTCGGCGCGTAGAGGATAACGGTGTAGCGCCCGCCGCGGGGAGGTCGGCGCGTAGAGGATAACGGTGTAGCGCCCGCCGCGGGGAGGTCGGCGCGTAGAGGATAACGGTGTAGCGCCCGCCGCGGGGAGGTCGGCGCGTAGAGGATAACGGTGTAGCGCCCGCCGCGGGGAGGTCGGCGCGTAGAGGATAACGGTGTAGCGCCCGCCGCGGGGAGGTCGGCGCGTAGAGGATAACGGTGTAGCGCCCGCCGCGGGGAGGTCGGCGCGTAGAGGATAACGGTGTAGCGCCCGCCGCGGGGAGGTCGGCGCGTAGAGGATAACGGTGTAGCGCCCGCCGCGGGGAGGTCGGCGCGTAGAGGATAACGGGTGTAGCGCCCGCCGCGGGGAGGTCGGCGCGTAGAGGATAACGGTGTAGCGCCCGCCGCGGGGAGGTCGGCGCGTAGAGGATAACGGTGTAGCGCCCGCCGCGGGGAGGTCGGCGCGTAGAGGATAACGGTGTAGAGCCCGCCGCGGGGAGGTCGGCGCGTAGAGGATAACGGTGTAGAGCCCGCCGCGGGGAGGTCGGCGCGTAGAGGATAACGGTGTAGCGCCCGCCGCGGGGAGGTCGGCGCGTAGAGGATACCGGTGTAGCGCCCGCCGCGGGGAGGTCGGCGCGTAGAGGATACCGGTGTAGCGCCCGCCGCGGGGAGGTCGGCGCGTAGAGGATACCGGTGTAGCGCCCGCCGCGGGGAGGTCGGCGCGTAGAGGATACCGGTGTAGCGCCCGCCGCGGGGAGGTCGGCGCGTAGAGGATACCGGTGTAGCGCCCGCCGCGGGGAGGTCGGCGCGTAGAGGATACCGGTGTAGCGCCCGCCGCGGGGAGGTCGGCGCGTAGAGGATACCGGTGTAGCGCCCGCCGCGGGGAGGTCGGCGCGTAGAGGATAACGGTGTAGCGCCCGCCGCGGGGAGGTCGGCGCGTAGAGGATAACGGTGTAGCGCCCGCCGCGGGGAGGTCGGCGCGTAGAGGATAACGGTGTAGCGGCCGCCGCGGGGAGGTCGGCGCGTAGAGGATAACGGTGTAGCGGCCGCCGCGGGGAGGTCGGCGCGTAGAGGATAACGGTGTAGCGGCCGCCGCGGGGAGGTCGGCGCGTAGAGGATAACGGTGTAGCGGCCCGCCGCGGGGAGGTCGGCGCGTAGAGGATAACGGTTGTAGCGGCCGCCGCGGGGAGGTCGGCGCGTAGAGGATAACGGTGTAGCGGCCGCCGCGGGGAGGTCGGCGCGTAGAGGATAACGGTGTAGCGGCCGCCGCGGGGAGGTCGGCGCGTAGAGGATAACGGTTGTAGCGGCCGCCGCGGGGAGGTCGGCGCGTAGAGGATAACGGTGTAGCGCCCGCCGCGGGGAGGACGGCGCGTAGAGGATAACGGTGTAGCGCCCGCCGCGGGGAGGACGGCGCGTAGAGGATAACGGTGTAGCGCCCGCCGCGGGGAGGTCGGCGCGTAGAGGATACCGGTGTAGCGCCCGCCGCGGGGAGGTCGGCGCGTAGAGGATACCGGTATAACGCCCGCCGCGGGGAGGTCGGCGCGTAGAGGATAACGGTATAGAGCCCGCCGCGGAGAGGTCGGCGCGTAGAGGATAACTGTATAATGACCGCCAGATATCATCATTGTCTACACATCGTACTAATATAGTCTCCGTTCTGTCATTTCCAGGTAGGAGACATTTGGTGCAGTCACATGACCGCTATATCCTATGAAGTGACTGATTGGGTCCAACATGTCGGCTTCCAGCGGTAAGAGGGCCTCCGGGGACGGAGCGTCAGGTCCTCCAGAGAAAAAGCCCAACCATGAAGAGAAGACGCCAACAACCCTCATTGAGCCCATCCGCCTGGGCGGCATCTCCTCCACGGTCAGTGTACTCGGGGTTTTGTGGATCCCCGCTCTCTGTCACCCCCTCCTGGCCTCATGACGTTGCTTCTTCTGTTCCACAGGAAGAAATGGACATGAAAGTTCTGCAATTCAAAAACAAGAAACTAGCAGAGCGTCTGGAGCAGCGGCAGGGGGTGGAGGACGAGCTGCGGGAGAAAATCGAGAAGCTAGAGAAACGGCAGGCCACGGATGATGCCACGCTGCTCATCGTCAACCGCTACTGGAGCCGAGTGAGTGGGAGAACTCAGACTTGTGAAAAGGGAAAGAACACTTATTATTGAGGTCATATCCAAGATGGGGGACACTGAGGAGCTCCTGTCCAGCGCTGGTAGTAGAGTTAAGGGACATTTTGAGGAGCTAACGTCCACCGCTGGTGGTAGATTTAGGGGACTTTGTGGAGATCGTCTCTAGCGCTGGTAGTAGTTGGACTTTGCGGAGATCGTCTCTAGCGCTGGTGGTGGTTGGGGGACTTTGCGGAGATCGTCTCTAGCGCTGGTAGTAGTTGGACTTTGCGGAGATCGTCTCTAGCGCTGGCGGTGGTTGGGGGACTTTGCGGAGATCGTCTCTAGCGCTGGCGGTAGGGTTGGGGGACTTTGCGGAGATCGTCTCCAGCGCTGGCGGTGGTTGGGGGACTTTGCGGAGATCGTCTCTAGCGCTGGCGGTGGTTGGGGGACTTTGCGGAGATCGTCTCCAGCGCTGGCGGTAGAGTTAGGGGGGACTTTGCGGAGATCGTCTCCAGCGCTGGCGGTAGAGTTAGGGGGGACTTTGCGGAGATCGTCTCCAGCGCTGGCGGTAGAGTTAGGGGGGGGACTTTGCGGAGATCGTCTCCAGCGCTGGCGGTAGAGTTAGGGGGGGGACTTTGCGGAGATCGTCTCCAGCGCTGGCGGTAGAGTTAGGGGGGGGACTTTGCGGAGATCGTCTCCAGCGCTGGCGGTAGAGTTAGGGGGGGGACTTTGCGGAGATCGTCTCCAGCGCTGGCGGTAGAGTTAGGG
The DNA here is from genome assembly GCF_035609145.1 of Eleutherodactylus coqui. Classification (NCBI taxonomy): domain Eukaryota; kingdom Metazoa; phylum Chordata; class Amphibia; order Anura; family Eleutherodactylidae; genus Eleutherodactylus; species Eleutherodactylus coqui. The sequence continues at coordinate 195,374,466 of NC_089844.1, forward strand.
GGGGGACTTTGCGGAGATCGTCTCCAGCGCTGGCGGTAGAGTTAGGGGGGGGACTTTGCGGAGATCGTCTCCAGCGCTGGCGGTAGAGTTAGGGGGGGGACTTTGCGGAGATCGTCTCCAGCGCTGGCGGTAGAGTTAGGGGGGGGACTTTGCGGAGATCGTCTCCAGCGCTGGCGGTAGAGTTAGGGGGGGGACTTTGCGGAGATCGTCTCCAGCGCTGGCGGTAGAGTTAGGGGGGGGACTTTGCGGAGATCGTCTCCAGCGCTGGCGGTAGAGTTAGGGGGGGGACTTTGCGGAGATCGTCTCCAGCGCTGGCGGTAGAGTTAGGGGGGGGACTTTGCGGAGATCGTCTCCAGCGCTGGCGGTAGAGTTAGGGGGGGGACTTTGCGGAGATCGTCTCCAGCGCTGGCGGTAGAGTTAGGGGGGGGACTTTGCGGAGATCGTCTCCAGCGCTGGCGGTAGAGTTAGGGGGGGGACTTTGCGGAGATCGTCTCCAGCGCTGGCGGTAGAGTTAGGGGGGGGACTTTGCGGAGATCGTCTCCAGCGCTGGCGGTAGAGTTAGGGGGGGGACTTTGCGGAGATCGTCTCCAGCGCTGGCGGTAGAGTTAGGGGGGGGACTTTGCGGAGATCGTCTCCAGCGCTGGCGGTAGAGTTAGGGGGGGGACTTTGCGGAGATCGTCTCCAGCGCTGGCGGTAGAGTTAGGGGGGGGACTTTGCGGAGATCGTCTCCAGCGCTGGCGGTAGAGTTAGGGGGGGGACTTTGCGGAGATCGTCTCCAGCGCTGGCGGTAGAGTTAGGGGGGGGACTTTGCGGAGATCGTCTCCAGCGCTGGCGGTAGAGTTAGGGGGGGGACTTTGCGGAGATCGTCTCCAGCGCTGGCGGTAGAGTTAGGGGGGGGACTTTGCGGAGATCGTCTCCAGCGCTGGCGGTAGAGTTAGGGGGGGGACTTTGCGGAGATCGTCTCCAGCGCTGGCGGTAGAGTTAGGGGGGGGACTTTGCGGAGATCGTCTCCAGCGCTGGCGGTAGAGTTAGGGGGGGGACTTTGCGGAGATCGTCTCCAGCGCTGGCGGTAGAGTTAGGGGGGGGACTTTGCGGAGATCGTCTCCAGCGCTGGCGGTAGAGTTAGGGGGGGGACTTTGCGGAGATCGTCTCCAGCGCTGGCGGTAGAGTTAGGGGGGGGACTTTGCGGAGATCGTCTCCAGCGCTGGCGGTAGAGTTAGGGGGGGGACTTTGCGGAGATCGTCTCCAGCGCTGGCGGTAGAGTTAGGGGGGGGGACTTTGCGGAGATCGTCTCCAGCGCTGGCGGTAGAGTTAGGGGGGGGACTTTGCGGAGATCGTCTCCAGCGCTGGCGGTAGAGTTAGGGGGGGGGACTTTGCGGAGATCGTCTCCAGCGCTGGCGGTAGAGTTAGGGGGGGGACTTTGCGGAGATCGTCTCCAGCGCTGGCGGTAGAGTTAGGGGGGGGACTTTGCGGAGATCGTCTCCAGCGCTGGCGGTAGAGTTAGGGGGGGGACTTTGCGGAGATCGTCTCCAGCGCTGGCGGTAGAGTTAGGGGGGGGACTTTGCGGAGATCGTCTCCAGCGCTGGCGGTAGAGTTAGGGGGGGGACTTTGCGGAGATCGTCTCCAGCGCTGGCGGTAGAGTTAGGGGGGGGACTTTGCGGAGATCGTCTCCAGCGCTGGCGGTAGAGTTAGGGGGGGGACTTTGCGGAGATCGTCTCCAGCGCTGGCGGTAGAGTTAGGGGGGGGACTTTGCGGAGATCGTCTCCAGCGCTGGCGGTAGAGTTAGGGGGGGGACTTTGCGGAGATCGTCTCCAGCGCTGGCGGTAGAGTTAGGGGGGGGACTTTGCGGAGATCGTCTCCAGCGCTGGCGGTAGAGTTAGGGGGGGGACTTTGCGGAGATCGTCTCCAGCGCTGGCGGTAGAGTTAGGGGGGGGACTTTGCGGAGATCGTCTCCAGCGCTGGCGGTAGAGTTAGGGGGGGGACTTTGCGGAGATCGTCTCCAGCGCTGGCGGTAGAGTTAGGGGGGGGACTTTGCGGAGATCGTCTCCAGCGCTGGCGGTAGAGTTAGGGGGGGGACTTTGCGGAGATCGTCTCCAGCGCTGGCGGTAGAGTTAGGGGGGGGACTTTGCGGAGATCGTCTCCAGCGCTGGCGGTAGAGTTAGGGGGGGGACTTTGCGGAGATCGTCTCCAGCGCTGGCGGTAGAGTTAGGGGGGGGACTTTGCGGAGATCGTCTCCAGCGCTGGCGGTAGAGTTAGGGGGGGGACTTTGCGGAGATCGTCTCCAGCGCTGGCGGTAGAGTTAGGGGGGGGACTTTGCGGAGATCGTCTCCAGCGCTGGCGGTAGAGTTAGGGGGGGGACTTTGCGGAGATCGTCTCCAGCGCTGGCGGTAGAGTTAGGGGGGGGACTTTGCGGAGATCGTCTCCAGCGCTGGCGGTAGAGTTAGGGGGGGGACTTTGCGGAGATCGTCTCCAGCGCTGGCGGTAGAGTTAGGGGGGGGACTTTGCGGAGATCGTCTCCAGCGCTGGCGGTAGAGTTAGGGGGGGGACTTTGCGGAGATCGTCTCCAGCGCTGGCGGTAGAGTTAGGGGGGGGACTTTGCGGAGATCGTCTCCAGCGCTGGCGGTAGAGTTAGGGGGGGGACTTTGCGGAGATCGTCTCCAGCGCTGGCGGTAGAGTTAGGGGGGGGACTTTGCGGAGATCGTCTCCAGCGCTGGCGGTAGAGTTAGGGGGGGGACTTTGCGGAGATCGTCTCCAGCGCTGGCGGTAGAGTTAGGGGGGGGACTTTGCGGAGATCGTCTCCAGCGCTGGCGGTAGAGTTAGGGGGGGGACTTTGCGGAGATCGTCTCCAGCGCTGGCGGTAGAGTTAGGGGGGGGACTTTGCGGAGATCGTCTCCAGCGCTGGCGGTGGAGTTAGGGGGGACATGGAGGAGCTCCCGTCCAGCGCTGGTAGAAGACGAGGAAATTGAAGGGATCAAGTCCAGTTCTGACAGTAGAGATGGGGACATTAAATACATCCTGACCAATGCTTAAAGTTTAAGCAGGGAGCAGCATCAGAAAGGTGTAGTTCAAATTTCCAAATGCATATTGGAAAAAGTCTAGTTTCTTCAGAAAACCATCTTTATTCCCGCAACCGTAAAACAGCTGTTGGATTTTTGGGATATTAGTCCAGTCCCTTTAAGGAGCATGCATTATCTGAGCCCCTCTGGAGCCGGATGACTGGTGAGTGCCGCTGATTATACGTTTGGTGAATTAAATACATCATGACCAGTGCTGGTGGAACATAGGGGGACATTGAGGAGACCACTTCCAGCAGCAGATGCCCCCCCATACTCCTGTTGTCCCAGAGGCTTCTGTTGTATATCTCAGGGGTCCCCAACTCCAGTCCTCAGGTACCACCAACAGGTCATGTTTTCAGGATATCCTATGGTAAGAACACCTGTGGGAATGTCTGAGGCACCGACATCATTACATCACCTGTACAACACTAAGGAAATCCTGAAAACATGACCTGTTGGCGGCCCCTGAGGACTGGCGTTGGGGAACACTGGTATATCTCACCTGATTCTTTCTCTCATGTTTCTAGCTGGATGAGAATGTGCAGCTGCTACTGAAGCGTTACGACTCGGAGCCGGGTGTACAGAGTGCTGCTGCCGATGTGCCGTCTGACACCACAGAGGTTCCAATGGAGACGGAGCCTGTCGAGAAGGCAGATACAGAAGTCCCTGACAATAAAGGTACGTGTGGTGAGCGGCTGATACATTTTTATCCCTGTGGTTGATGCAGTGTGGACCGGATCACCCGGGGTTGGGAGGATTATCCTTCCTTGATCACCCGGGTGGTTTCCTCCCGACTTGCGTTCCTTCAGAAGTGTTGCGTTCCTTCTCTCGTGTTACTGTGCAGCAGCTGCAGCTCTTCTTTTCTCTTTCTTGGGCACTATAATATAGGGAGAACTTTCAGGGTCACCCAAGGAGGAGTAAGATGCATCTTCACCATCTTCTTCCAGTATTTCCTGTTCTTATTAAATATATTAAACCCAAGAGATTCTCCCTGCTTCATGGAAGAAGGGATCCTTGTGGCATAGTAGCTGCTCTCCTGCAGGGAAATGGGTTGGGGGGTTGGTGTACACCCCCACTTGTGCCACGGCTCCTTGTACTATCTCCATGGATATTGAAATGAGCTATGTTCTCCGGAAGCCCCATAGAATCCTGTCTATTGAGAGTTTCGGTTCTGATCAGAGGTCTCCACAGGCGCATGCATTTGATTTACGTGTATAAGACTAAACCATAGAAAGGTGCAGCTTCATTCTAAGAAGAGATGTGTGGTGATTGGCAGCGCTGCCTACTTCTCCTTGCCAAGGGATGTCCTCCTTGTGTGAGTGTTGGGATCCGTTCACATGTAGCAGTAATGGTGTGGGTTTTCTGCATCACAATCCACATACATGTAAGACACGTGTGGCCTCATCCACGCTGGAGCACAGTAGAAGATTGGGAGGCAGGAGGGAGTATGTGACAGTCGGCTTCTCCCTGGGTTGTTGTCTCCCTCTGAATCTACGTTGTAGGACGATGGGGTGAAGTGGATGGGGATCGCTAATATCCGTGACACTTGTATGACGTACACTAATATACTTTACTATGACTTCTGTAAATTAACCCCTATTTCATTTCTGCAGACTCTGCTGCACCTCCGGCTGCTCCACCAGCGCTTGCTGCATCAGGCATTCTCCCAGAATCCTCTCTTACCTTTTTGGCTACACTGGCCTGCAGCACCACCGAGGAGATTGAGCTTCAGCTGCAGGAACGCATGGAGTTCAGCAAGCGAGCCGTGTCCTGCATCTTCGACACCTCTAACAAGCTGCACGGCCGGATGCAGGAGCAGTGTGTGCGGGTTCACAGCGCCGGTAAGTGGTGCCGGGCCAGAGAGGATTATGGGATGGCATCAGTGGGAAGTTACAGGGAAAGTATTTATGCTGGTATGAAGGTCTCCGCTTCTAGCACATTCCACGTACTTGTGCAAACATTTGCGACTAACTTTTTCTGGCTGGGGTAGACTTCATACAGACATCCTGAAGATGCCTGTCTGGGCGAGAATGTCTGTAAGTAAATGGTCAGGGATAGAAAGCAGAGGAGGGCTGTTAATGGCGCATACTCTGATTGTGTTACTACTGGGGTACCACAGGGGGCAGTACTGGAGGGGTTGCAAATATAGAACTGAATGGACATATGTCTTTATTCGGCCTAGCATACTATGTAAGATACATGTCATGTTTCATGTAAAATAATGGTCTAAGTAAATCCCACTCCCCTCCCCCATCCTTGTATTTCTGGGTGTTTTGTAGACATTGAACAGGTAGATGAGACTCCTCAAACTCAGAACAAAGATCTCCTTTGTGAGAACCACAAGCTCCAGGACCGGGCAATCATCCTTCAGGAGAAACACCACCGGATCTCCTTACAGGTAAGTGACCTGCCCTGGAGGATGGGTGGGGCCTCTTTGCGTCTTACTTACTCTTTTATGACCTTGACCCTAAAATCTAAAGTATGAGTTGCAGAGCGTTCCCACAGCTTCCATGTATCCCCTTGTATCACATCATGTGTGATATGTATGATATCTGCCACTAGCATCATGAACTGCAAGATCGAGTCACATCATCGGAAACCAAAGTGTCTGAGATGGAGCGAAGCATCGAGGATCTGCAGTGGGACATAGAGAAGCTGCGCAAACACGAGCAGAAGCTTAACCGTCACCTTGCGGAGGCCCTAGAGCAGGTATGGGCCACCCCGTCACCGTGCCAGCGTGTATATGTGGATTTCTTTAAAACTTCATGATGTTTGCTCATTTTTCTCACGTGCAGCTGAATTCAGGATACCACATTTCTGGAAGTTCTGGCAGCTTCCAGGGAGGACAGACAACATTGACTGTGCAGAAGGTAAGTTGGCTGTGACTTACCTGCTTCATGTCTACCACTGACTGCGCTGCTGACTTAATTTTCTTTGTCCAGTTTGAAATGCTGAACGCAGAGCTGGAGCAAAACCAAGAACTGGCCAATGGTCGCATATGTGAACTGGAGAAGCTGCAGAATGAGCTGCAGGCTGCCGTCCGGCTAAAGGAGAAACTGAAGGTATATGGAGATGGCTAATTGGTGGGAAAGGGTCCCGAGGGCCTGGGGTCTTTACTAAGATTATATTATTCCAGCTGGATCTGCGGACCCTCCCAGAGGAAGCGGTGAGGAGCACGCAGGACTTCCGCTGTCTGCAGTCCCAGTTCTCACTTCTGTATAATGAGTCCCTTCAGGTGAAGACTCAGCTGGATGAGGCACGAGCTCTTCTCCTCAGCACCAAGAACAGCCATCTACGCCAAATTGAGCGCATGGAGGTGGGTTTCATCAGGGGGAAAGTGGGTGTCATTGCACTACCCCTATTGTGACCATTGATGCTTCCTCAGAGCGAGGAGTTGTCTGTCCAGAAGAAACTGCGCACAGAGGTGATCCAACTCGAGGACACGCTCGCCCAGGTGCGCAAGGAGTACGAGATGCTGAGGATAGAGTTTGAGCAGAATCTGGCTGCAAATGAACAAGCAGGTAACCGAGAGCACAAAATGTTACCGACGCGGTGGAGAGGGGTCAGGGAATGATTGTGGACATGACTTGTCTTTCAGGTCCCATTAATCGTGAAATGCGTCATTTGATTGGGAGTCTTCAGAACCACAACCACCAGCTTAAGGGTGATGTCCAAAGATACAAGCGCAAGGTGCGAGATGCCCAAGGAGAGGTGAGCAAGGTGAGGGAGGGTTGAATGAGACAAAGTTTGGGGGGTGGGGGGGGGTTGCGGCTAGAGGCAAGCTGTATATATATGACATTGGCGAACAGATCCATCAGTTCAGTGTCCATCACAGGTCCCTGCCGTCACCCTCCATGCCACAGCATCCAGTAGGAGGGTGCAGACTGCTTACTTCTGTCCTCTCCTTTCTCTCTAGATGCGTTTACAAGTCCCCCTATGTCCAGCATCTGGACTGTCCAGCGCTGAAGTCACCGCTCCGGCCATTAAAGAAGAAGAACCAGCAGCAGAGGTGAAGAAGGAACCTCCTGTTGTAGTTGCACGAGACTTGGAAATGCCAACTACCCCTGAGGTGAAGAAAGAAGAAGAGGAGCAGAAAAAAGAGCTAGAACGCAGCAAGACACGAGAGAGAGAACTAGAAAGGGAGCGCGAAAAGGAGCGGGAGAAGGAGCGAGAACGGGATAGGGACAAGCAGAAGGGCGAAGATACCAAGAGGAAGGACTCGGACATCTTAAAACAGCTCAGAGCAGAACTCAAGTAAGGGAGATGTTCCTTTCAACTCTTTGTGTCGCTGCTAGTCCCTATTTCTCTCCTACTTGAAGCCTATGAAGCCCTACAGCTACCTCATCTTCACTTCTTCCTTTTCCGTAGGAAGGCCCAGGAGAGTCAGAAGGAGATGAAACTGCTACTCGATATGTACAAGTCTGCCCCCAAGGAACAGAGGGACAAAGTACAGCTAATGGCGGCTGAGAGGAAGACCAAAGCCGAGGTGTGTCTGCGGCGTGTCGCCACTCCCTGGGGGTTCTGCTTGTCACATGCTGGATCTATAACTAACTTCACTATACTTCTGTCAGGTGGAGGAGCTGAGATTACGAGTTCAGGCTCTTGAAGAAAAGGATCGGAGAGAACGGAAGAAGCTGGCTGATGAAGAAGCGCTACGGAAGATTAAACTGGCTGAGGAGCAAATTGACCATTTACAGCGGAAACTCAGTGCAACCAAACAGGCTAGTGGGAGTCCGACCATGCGCTGCGAGAGAGTACCTGCGCGTATGCTGTCTCATGAGACTCTGTTCTTCCTCTGCAGGAGGAGGAGGCTTTGTTGTCTGAAATGGACGTGACTGGGCAGGCCTTCGAAGATATGCAGGAACAGAACATCCGCCTGATGCAGCAGCTGCGAGAAAAGGATGATGCAAACTTCAAGCTCATGTCTGAACGGATCAAATCTAATCAGATCCACAAACTGCTGCGAGAGGAGAAGGAGGAGCTGGCTGAACAGGTGCAAGGCCTGAAGACACAGGTGAGCGTCCTGCTGCGGTGACCCTCGGGGGCTCGGGGTGGTGCCTTACCTCTGTCTCATGGCTTCTCCTGTGGTAGGTGGATGCTCAGCTGTTACAAGTGCAAAAGCTGGAGGAGCGGGAACGGGTCCTGCACACGTCACTGGCTGCCATAGAAAAGGAGCTAACGCTCAGGACGCAGGCCTTAGAGATCCAGAAGAGGAAGGTGAGGACCTGGAAGACTTCAGGTATGAGGGGGAGCTGTGGGGGACCATTTTGGTTACTGTCCTTGCGTTGGTATTACAGGCGGTGGAAGCAGCTCAGCTGGCAGAGGACCTGAAGGTTCAGCTGGAGCACATCATGAGTACGCTACGTGACACCCAGAGCTTTGTGTCCGACAACCGCTCTGCCAAGGAGAAAGAATCTTTCAGCCTAAAGCGAGCGCAGGTAATGTCCCACCTGTCTACTGCCTTCCCATCTTTCAGTATTTGGTGATCTTCCTTCTACTAACACTTCTGATTCTTTGTAGGAAGAGATCTCGCGGCTGCGCAGAAAACTAGAAAAACAAAAGAAGATGGAGGTGTACGCGGACGCTGACCAGATTCTGCAGGAGGAGATTAAAGAGTACAGAGTAAGATGAGTGATAAGGGTGCTGCTCTTCTTCAATGTCCGTGTCAGAAAAGTAAAAAAACACAAAACACATTTGGGGGGGCAGGAACTGACAACTCAGGAGGGATGGGCAGAGGACATTGGTGACCAGTGGGAGATGGGGTAGAGGACCAGACTTGATGTATTGATGCTTTCTCCATAGGCTCGTCTCACCTGCCCATGCTGTAATACCCGCAAGAAAGATGCCGTCCTCACCAAGTGTTTTCATGTCTTCTGCTTTGAGTGCGTAAAGACCCGATATGACTCCCGACAGCGAAAATGTCCCAAGTGCAACGCCGCTTTTGGAGCACACGATTTCCACCGAATTTATATCAATTAGTGGAGGAAACGTGAACAGACTCTGAGAGAAACTTCTCGCTTTGGACCATAGGGTGGGGGAAACGCTGTTCAGATTGAACAATAAAAGACCAATTTGATCAAGCAGATTGATCGGCAGGACATGTGACCCGTTTTGCTGTATTACACGTATGTTTTTAATGTCAGATAAAAGTACATGCAGCTGTAGATCACAAGAGCTTGTGGGTCTGTAAATGGCGGTGCGTGTTCCTGGCATGTCTGTTTACTTGTGTGCGTTCAGCTGAACGGCCGCCTGTGAATACTGCCAAACAGATCACTTTGGTGCGTCCTACCTGTGAACTGGGAGACATCGGTCCGGACCATCCTCCCATGTGAGGTGATGAGATGTGGCAACTGTCACCTCAGTTATTTCTGTCACATCAAGCGTCGGCTGATCAGTTGCCGATGCGATGATAGAAACCGAACTCTGGCGTCTGTGGAGTCCAGAATACAAACAGCTTTTTATTTGTAAGTTTCATGTGGGTATATCCCTGCAGTGCGCACCAGCTTGGAGTTGCATGCTTATGCGGTGCTGGCGCAGTCTGCCTATAAGGAGGACAGGATGGGGTCTGGCAGTTGTGGGAACTCATGTTCTTTATTTTCTCTTCACGCTGCATCGGTCATCAGTTTGCGTCATGTCCTCCATAGATGTCAGAAAGATCCAGGATATATTGCTGGACCTGTGCCAGAGGAGTAGTTAATAATACGTTCATAAATACGTAAAAGCATTTACTCTTCTATAGGTACCCCAGGCCTAGAAAGTCCCCTACTTGAAGACCCTGTGTTGCTTCTATGCTGCTGATGGGGCATGATGATGCTACTTGTACCTCCTAACACTATCCTCCCCATAGGGACCAGTGACTTGCCCTGACCTAGAGGCTACTCCACTAGTATTAATGGAACTAGAGGGCCGTGGGTGAAGTAAGACTATAATAATCTGGGGTTCCCTGTCACGTTACCTCATTAATGTACATAGTGTGAGCACAATTTAACTCCACATCTTTATGCCCTGTATAATGCAGAACTGTAGCCTGTGTGATGCCCCTGTTAACCCCATCCTCACCAACTCCAGCTGTCTCACGGTGTCATCCATGGCAATAATCCCGCTTGGCATAGCGATACATTGGAAGAGGTTCAGCACTGCCATTTTTATTGTACCAAGGAGTAGGGTCTTCTTTGTAACCAAGTTCTGAATATGTCCCCAACGTGCCTCCTGGTGCGGATAGAAGCAAAAAAGAAAAAAATCATCTCTTGCATCCCACCCTCGCCCTTGTGATGTTCCATCAGTGGCGCTCCTGCACACCAACATGACCTGTCTGTAGTGCAATTTTCCATGACAGTAGAAGCCGGACTCCCACCCAGGAGAATGTTCTCCAATGGCGCCTCCAGTCCTCCCATCACGTCATGATTTTAGAACTTCCGCTAGACAGAACACCTGTGGTCATTTCGGAGGTGCTGACACTAATGACCTAGCGCTGCAATACTAAGGAAATCCTGAAAACATGACCTGTTGAGGGGACCAGAGGAGAAGCTCTATTCTAGAAGCTCTTGGGGCCTTTTGGCCCTTTTATAAATGATCTGGAGGGGGGAATTGATGGGAAACTGCTCAAATTTGCTGACCACACAAAGCTAGGAGGGATAGCTAACACTAGGGAAGAGAGAGAGAGGATTCAAAAGGATCTAGACAAGCTTGAACAGTGAGCAGCGACTAACAGAATGGTATTTAACAAGAAGAAATGCAAAGTCCTACATCTGGGCAAGAAAAATGAAAAAAGCGCATACAGAATGGGAGAAAGTGGGCTAAGCAGCAGCACATGGGAAAAAGACTTGGGTATAGTAATAGATCATAGACTGAACATGAGTCGACAGAGTGATGCAGCAGCACATGGGAAAAGACTTGGGTATAGTAATAGATCATAGACTGAACAGAATGGTACCAAGAAAGCTACAACTCTTGCCATAAAAAATGAGACTTCACAAAACGCTGCTGCCAGAAAAATATTATGGGAATGTGGCGACGTGAAGGCCATAGTTTAGAACAATAAAAACACGTTTTTAAAGAAAAATAGTAAAAATTTAAAACCCGTTATTGTGGTAATCGTTCTGATAAAGTTATCAGGTTATTTTTACTGAATGGTGAACGCTGTAGAAACAAAACCCAAACGAAAAAGGTGGAACTTCTGGACAATTTTGTGATTCCCACACGACCCCCCAAAAAAAAAAAGTGATGTTCTACACTAGATGGACCCCTGAGTGCTGCTAATAAATTGGTGACAGCCGTGTGAGAGCAAGTTGAGTTAAGGCAACATTTCAATAATCTGGAATTTTAAGAACTCAATTCTACAGAAAAATAGTGTGATTATTGCATAAAACGTGTCTATTTTTAAGAGAAGGGAGGTTTTGAATGAATCTGTTGAGATTGCAGGTTGGGAGCAGGCTTCTTCTAATACTTTGGCTACTGAGTGGTCGCAATGTGTGGAATGTGGTCGCATGTTTGCAAAAAGTCAAATTGAGGAAAGACAGATTTTATGAATGTGAGCAGACATGGATGGATATTGGTAGCAGCTTCGCGTATACAGCGATAAGAGAGCGAGCGAATGTTAGTGCGAGAATTAGAGAAGCAGTTGTGTGATGCAGAGAGTGCACGGAGTATCACACAATGTCAGAACAAGCTGCTTATGGATAAATGCGATGGGCATCAGAAAGTGGCTGAGAAGGCAGTAGTACGAGTGGCTCAGTATAAGGGTGCATTCACATGAACGTATATCGGCTCGGTTTTCACGCCGAGCCGATATACGTTGTCCTCGGGTGCAGGGGGGGGGGGGGGGGGAGGATAGAAGAGCCAGGGCCAGGAACTGAGGCTCCCGCCCCCTCTCTGCCTCCTCTCCGCCCCTCTGCACTATTTGCAGCAGGGCGGGGCTAATTCCCGGACTTTAGCCCTGCCCCTGTTCCGCCTCCTCTCATTGCAAATAGTGCAGAGGGGCGGAGAGGGGGGCGGGAGCTCAGTTCCTGAACTTGGCTCTCCCATCCTCCCCCCCCCCCCCCCCCGCACCCGAGGACAACGTATATCGGCTCGGCGTAAAACCCGAGCCGATATACGTTCGTGTGAATGCACCCTAAGTGTAAGAAAAGACGAAGAGTAAATAAAAGGAAAGTTGCTTTGGCCATAGCTGAAGCAGGGGTTAAATGGGATGGAAATATCTGCGATTCCAGCAGTAGTGAAGAAGATGATGAGGGTTGTGATGAACAAAGAGGAGTAGATTCCTTATCTGTTGAGGCTAAACCAGCTATTAGGGGAAAGCAGGTAAATACTCATGGGAATGGACAGACACTAAAATGACTAATATGATCGAGGACTTTTCTCAACAAGAACTAACTGATCTTATTGATAGATTTCAGCAGAAGTCAGGAGAAAGTAGCTTGGATGGTACAAGGAGCGTGCGGTTATCTTGGATGCACATGATATGAAAATGTTTATCACCTTAAGGCCTATTTACACCAGCCGATAATCGCAAAAAAAAAAATCACTAAAAAGCAATCATTTTAGCGATAATCGTTGAGTCTAAATGTGCGCCCATTACGATATATGGCTTAAATGGCTACACACCTTTGGTCTTATTGGCTCGGACTTACTCAGAAACTAAGGGTGCATTCACACGAACATATATCGGCTCGGGTTTTACGCCGAGCCGATATACGTTGTCCTCGGGTGCAGGGGGGGGGGAGGATGGAAGAGCCAGGGCCAGGAACTGTGCTCCCGCCCCCTCTCTGCACTATTTGCAATGGGGAGAGGCGGGACGGGGGCGGGACTAATTCCCAGACTTTAGCCCCGTCCCGCCTCCTCTCATTGCAAATAGTGCAGAGGGGCGGAGAGGAGGCAGAGAGGGGGGCGGGAGCTCAGTTCCTGCACTTGGCTCTTCCATCCTCCCCCCCTGCACCCGAGGACAACGTATATCGGCTCGGCGTAAAACCCGAGCCGATATACGTTTGTGTGAATGCACCCTAAGATAGTAAATGTACTAAAATAATTGTTGTTTGGGGAGAGGGAGAAAGAATAGCGTCACCAAGGTCACGGAATTAATTGAACATGCCACTGATCAACACATGGAAAATCCCCACAAACAAGAAGAGTGGATCAAGAGCACAGCGGACTTATCCTCGCGGAGCGTGAGAGACTATTTGGGATATGTTTTAGTGTTTTGTATTGTTACTTAAACGTCTTCGGACGAGGAAAATTCAATAAAAAATATTTGAATTAAAAAAAAAAAAAAATGTGCGCCCATCGTGCACTGCTAGCTGATGGATAAATTCTGTCCAAACTAAAAATCGTCATTCAGCCTTATCAGCAGTTCTCCGCGGATAGTGCCGATAGCATAGTTTCCCCCTGGAGAACAAAGGATCTGAATGCAGATAAGAGCCCTAGGGCTGTTAACTGCATTCAGCTAAAGGCTGGTTTACACAGGCCGATGATCGCTCAAAGTTGGCTCAAATGAGAGTTTGAGTGACAGCTTTAAGCGATCATTTTGCCTAAACTATTAAGTAGCTACTTAAATACCAATTAGGGGTGCAAATGAAGCCTTCCCTGAGAGCACCTTATAGCCCCAGGCTCTCATCTGCACTCAGATCCTTTGTTTTGCACAGGAAAACAATGCTATCAGAACTCCCCATGGAGAACTGATAAAAGTGAACAACGATTTTTAGGTAAGCTTGAATTTAACGATCAGCTAACAGTGCGCCCATCGTCTGCTTTTCGGGCACATTTACACACTGATGATTGCTAAAACGATCACCGATTATTTTTTTTTTAGCGATCGGCTGGTGTAAATGGGCCTTAGCGTGCATTCACACGAACGTATATCGGCTTGGTTTTCACGCCGAGCCAATATACGTTGTCCTCGGGTGCAGGGGGCGAGGATGGAAGAGCCAAGTGCAGGAACTGAGCTCCCGCCCCCCTCTCTGCCTCCTCTCCGCCCCTCTGCACTATTTGCAATGAGAAGAGGTGGGACGGGGGTGGGGCTAAAGTCCGGGGATTAGCCCCGCCCCCATCCCGCCGTCCCCATTGCAAATAGTGCAGAGGGGCAGAGAGGGGGCGGGAGCACAGTTCCTGGCCCTGGCTCTTCCATCCCCCCCCCCTGCACACGAGGACAACGTATATCGGCTCGGCGTGAAACCCGAGCCGATATACGTTCGTGTGAATGCACCCTTAAGGCTTCATTTGTACACTTAATTGCTCTTAAGTAGCTACTTAAAAGTTTATGCAAAATGATCGCTCAAAGCTGTCACTCATACGGTCATTTAAGCGATCATCGGCTGGTGTAAATGGGCATTTAGTCATGGACCAAATGTCTAAACAGCATTCCATGATTATAGAGCAAGAAGGGTTAACGAATGTGTTAGCTGTAGCAGCCAGGGGGTGTAATGAGGAATATCCCAGTGAAGCTGATTGGCCTTCTAGTGATAGACAGCGGTTTACGGTAAGAGATTGTATTCAGCGTACTAAAGAAGACATGATGAAAACAGCTCTTGTTGTGGGACGTCTGTTATTATGACGTTATAGGTGAATGGGACTGGGCAGGAAACGTCCTGGAGACGGTCACACAATTGGGAGACTTAGGAGAATGGGGGCCCCAGCAATTTTCTAATAGGGAAAGAGGAGATGGGAACAGAGTATAAATGTTAAAGGGGTTGTCCCGCGCCGAAACGGGTTTTTTTTTTTTTTTCAACAGCCCCCCCGTTCGGCGCGAGACAACCCCGATGCAGGGGTTAAACAAGAAAACCGGACAGCGCTTACCTGAATCCCCGTGCTCCGGTAACTTCTTACTTACCTGCTGAAGATGGCCGCTGGGATCTTCTCCCTCGGTGGACCGCAGGGCTTCTGTGCGGTCCATTGCCGATTCCAGCCTCCTGATTGGCTGGAATCGGCACGTGACGGGGCGGAGCTACAAGGAGTCGCTCTCCGGCACGAGCGGCCCCATTGAGAAAAGAAGAAGACCCGGACTGTGCAAGCGCGTCTAATCCGGCGATTAGACGCTGAAAATTAGACGGCTCCATGGAAACGAGGACGCTAGCAACGGAACAGGTAAGTGAATAACTTCTGTATGGCTCATAATTAATGCACAATGTACATTACAAAGTGCATTAATATGGCCATACAGAAGTGTATAGACCCACTTGCTGCCGCGGGACAACCCCTTTAAGAATTGGGTTTTCAGAAAAGAAGTGTTTGTTGCATTATTGAATGATGGTGTCATCAGAGATACAATAGATGGTATAAGCACAGGAGACATGTGGAGGATGTACTAGGAAAGGGGGCTGAATAAGAAACGGGGGTCCCAAAATAAAAAGGTAATGATTAAAGATGCAGAAATTCCACAGTGGAGGTGCAGCAAGTCACATGGCAAGAGAGACGTCCTTCCTTCCATGTCGCCGGAACAACCCACTGCATCCAGGTTAGAGGATTTTTATTCAGAGGTAAGATCATTGGTGAAAGAGTTAAAACAAAAAGAGGAGTCGCAACAAGATAGAAAACCCAATCCTACTAGAAGAACTCAGGTGACTGCAGACAGAGTAAGCAGGAAAGAGATGGGTCCCACAGGAGAAAATAGACGGGATCCGTACAGATAGAGAATGTGTAAGAAAAGGGGATTCTATGACCCGGGGGAAGAATTCAGAAAAAACTCCAAATCCTCCAATGTGGAAAGATTATAATGATTGCTATAATCTTTTGAATAATGTGATATTTGTCTTGGTCATGCATTGATGTGTGAGATCACCAAACACTAGATACAAGATACAGTGTTAGGGTGCATTCACACGAACGTATATCGGCTCGGGTTTCACGCCGAGCCGATATACGTTGTCCTCATGTGCAGGGGGGGGGGGGAGGATGGAAGAGCCAGGGCCAGGAACTGAGGCTCCCGCCCCCTCTCTGCCTCCTCTCCGCCCCTCTGCACTATTTGCAATGGGGAGAGGCGGGACGGGGGCGGGGCTAATTCCCCAGACTTTAGCCCCGCCCCCGTCCCGCCTCCTCTCATTGCAAATAGTGCAGAGGGGCGGAGAGGAGGCAGAGAGGGGGCGGGAGCCTCAGTTCCTGCTTCTGGCTCTTCCATCCTCCCCCCCTGCACACGAGAACAACGTATATCGGCTCGGCGTGAAAACCGAGCCGATATACGTTCGTGTGAATGCACCCTTAAGGCCCATTTGCTCGAGCTTTGAGCAATCATTTTGCACAAAAATTAATTGGTATTTAAGTAGCTACTCAGCTACCTAAATACCAATTAAGTGTGCGAATGAAGCCTTCACTGAATGCAGCCAATAGCCCCAAGCTATTATCTGCGCTCAAATCCAATGTTCACCACGGGGAAGCAATGCTATCAGCACTCCCCGTGGAGAACTGCTGATAAGAGTGAAGGATGATTTTTATGTTGGACTGATTTTAATGATCAGCCGAAAAGCTGACGATGGGGGCACATTTACACGCACCGATAATCGCTAAAACGATTGCTGATTAGCGATTTTTTTGCGATAATCGTCCAGTGTGTATGAGCCTTTAGATTTGCTTCAGCCCTGAATGTTGTTAAAACAACATAAATTTAGACAAAGTTTTTTTAATTTTCATTTTTTTCTGGAGCTCCAGTGCATATGGCGTTCAGAAGAACTCCTTTACAGACTGTCTTTATTATGAACATTAGCTGTAGGAAGACCCTTGTTCAATCTCTAATGTCTGTCTGGGTACAGCCACATTGTTAAAGGTTAGTAGATCTCGGTAACATCTGAGACGATGCAGAACACAATACAAATGGGGGGTTTATGAAGTGTCTGGTTATTTGTGTAGAACAGAAACTACTGCATGTTGAATGGATTGGTGAAGATAGGGAAGGTGTGAGATGCACATGACTGAGGACCTCAGGCAACAAAATGGTGTATAGAGGGCATCTGCAGCAGTGGAATCTAGAGAGGAAAGTGGCTCTATAGTCGGTTATGTATATCTGCACTTTTTAATGGAGATGATTGACTGACACCAATGGAATGGGTGAGGACAGAGTCCTGCTTAGGGTCTGTTTGGCTAACCAGGCAAAGCAGTAAGGGCACAATAATCTCCCTGCTTCCCTGCATCAGAGACCTTGTAGGTATAGGGACCAAAAAAGATCAAGAACAGAAAGTCCTTGAGATAAAGAGACATTTGTATTCAATAGAAGACCGTTTTTGAATTTCTCATTTTTCTTCGAGCCAAGATTTGTCGAGATTTGTTTTATGTTGCTAGCAAATGAAAAGATGTAATAAAGGTGAATGTATCACTGCTATGAAAAAATATGGAACATTAGAAAGAAACGTGGAAGCTGCTAATCATTCATTATTAGGACTTGAAAATCAAACCATGATGTCAAAATGTATAAATCATAAAAAGCATAAAGACAGGAGAGGCTTTTGGGGAGTGAGGGCATTCCCCAACCCAGGTCCAAAATGCTTCTGTCACAGTGTCGTTCCCAGGAGGCCCCCCTGTTCTCTGCCTTTTTTCAGTTGCTTCTCAGGTTGATGCACAAAGCAGATAAGTATACTTAAAGGGGTTGTCCCGCGGCAGCAAGTGGGGGTATACACTTCTGTATGGCCATATTAATGCACTTTGTAATGTACATTGTGCATTAATTATGAGCCATACAGAAGTTATCAAAAGTTTTATACTTACCTGCTCCGTTGCTGGCGTCCTCGTCTCCATGGTGCCGACTAATTTTCGGCCTCTAATGGCCAAATTAGCCGCGCTTGCGCAGTCCGGGTCTTCTGCTGTCTTCAATGGGGTCGCTCGTGCAGAATGCCGGCTCCGTGTAGCTCCGCCCCGTCACGTGCCGATTCCAGCCAATCAGGAGGCTGGAATCGGCAATGGACCGCACAGAAGCCCTGCGGTCCACAGAGAGACAGGATCCCGGCGGCCATCTTCAGCAGGTGAGTATGAAGACGCCGGACCGCCGGGATTCGGGTAAGTACTACCCGGTGTGTTTTTTTAACCCCTGCATCGGGGTTGTCTCGCGCCGAACAGGGGGGGGGGGTTAAAAAAAAAAAAAAAAACGTTTCGGCGCGGGACAACCCCTTTAAGGCTCTTGGTGATGTAAGTATTGATGTAACCGTTGTTTAAGAATTGTTTACAAAACGTTTGGGCAATATCACCTATTTTTATGTAAGGGCACCTGCAGGCGGGCGGGTCGGATCCGGCGGCGAGAATTCTCGCCGCGGGACCCGACCCCAGTGCCTGCAGGCAGGAGCACGTACTCACCCGCGCCTGGCGGCCCCGGCTCTTTCATGAGCCGGCGGCCGGGTGAGTGACGTTTCTGTGCGAGGCTCTGCAAGCCCCGCACAAAAATAGGACATGCCGCAGTTTGTTTGCCGCGCGACATTTCGCGCGGCCGTCTGCATAGGAGTGCGTATTGTAATGCACTCCTATGCAGGCTTTCAGTGGCGGAAATCCCGCGGATAATTCCGCTACGGGATTTCCGCCCGTGTGCAGGCGGCCTAACTTTGTTTTATTTTTATTATTTATTCATTATTATTACTAGATTGTGTTAACCCACTTGTCCTTCTTTAAAGACGTATCCAAACTTGTTTTCCAGTTGGCAAAACAACTGCAGACCTACTCCTAGGCTGTGATCTATCCAACCTCCTGCAAATCCCATGATAATGATCTGGTAAATTATAACTTTCAACATCTGGAGTACCTACAATGGTTCTGTCCTCACCCACAGAAGTCGCTGGTTCTGAGCTTGTTCTAGGTCGGCCTGCAGTTGTCCCAGCTGGTTGTCGAGTTGCTGCATCTTATCGCTGTTGTCTTCCAGGAAGCTGGAGAGTTGCCCCTTGGTCTGGTCGATGGAGGCTTGTGTGTCCTGCACCACTTGCTGGAGATACTGGGACGTAGCAAACAATGTGTGGAACCGACTGAGGACATCATCAGAGCACTGGAACTAAAACAAGATCAAATGACAGTCATCGCATTGTCAACTGAGCCTTGAGGGTTGTCAGCAGCCATGAGCTTCTTCACCACAGAAGCTGTGAGAGTCTGAGTGCCTACTGTCCTGTCTGCCCCCTCCATGCCTCCTCTTGGATTGCTCTGTGTTTCTTGCTGCAGTCATTTCCTTCTCTCACCTCTTCTGAAGCCTCCACGATGCTTTCCAGGTAGTCATAGAACTTTCTGTACTGCTGGATTTGGGTCTGGATCTTCTTCTTCCTTTTGAGCAGCGATTGTTGCTCCTCCTGCAGGAGGCGCAGCTGTTGCTCCTTCAGCTTACAGAGGTCTTGTGCCCCCTTCGCTTTCTTCACCGCCTGCAGGCATTTCACCTCCTTCTCCTGGAAGACATAAGCAATATATATAAACTAGCTGATATACCCGGCTTCGCCCGAGTTCATATGGTACTGGTGTTTATCTGGTGTTCAGAGATGCTAAGGAAAAACATATGTTCACCATTTTGCATGGTTCTTTGTGTTACCCAGGAAAAACCACGGGAGGTAACCATGCGATGTTTCCTTTATATAAAAGGACATCAGGAAGTGAGAGAATTACATTCCGTACGTAAAATTTGGACGCTAATTCTTTTGCGCTTAGAATTGAATAATCGAGTTGGGACCCATTAGCTTCTCCTATTTATGACATAATCAATGCTCGTGCCAAATTTCCCGTTTCTATGACACCGGAAAGTGAGAAAATTACATTCCGCACGTAAAATTTGGACGCTAAATCTTTTGCGCATAGAATTGAATAATGGAGTGGGGACCCATTAGCTTTTCCTATTTATGACATAATCAATGCTCGTGCCAAATTTCCTGTTTCTACGACACAAGCCTATCACCGAGGGAATCACTAAAATATAACTTTTATTAGGTAAAGATAAAAATAAAAATGTATAAAAGGCGTGGACTCTTATTCCAGTTACACTCCTACTGGACAAGTAGATATTCTAACAGTAGTAAGTCCATATAAGTATATACCAGATGATGCGCTAAGTTCTAACTCCACAACCACAATGACCCAATCTATACCATTGCTGCTCATTTTCACACAGCCGTTCAGGCTGTTCGGTTCTATAACCTAGACTCACCATCCTGATGATGCGGTCACTGCATTAAGGACCGTGGAAACGCGTAGATGGTGTTAGCCAGCCTAAGATAGCCTTATTGTTGTGCTTGACATGCCACAGATGTCCACATCATTGTATATCGGGCTATCTATGCTTAAATGGTGATAGTGAATGCAGCAGTTACTGACAAAGAGGGTTCATTATATATCTTATTGAACCCTCTTCAGTTCAGCTGCTCGTAGCTGCTGGTGATTATAAAATCTCACAAACAGCGGCATTCATCTTTAGTGAAGCAGTGATCAGCTGTTTTTATTAGCTGCACTCAGCAGTGTTTAGTCCATGTGACAGGGTCTTATGAGTTAATGACCCTGGTCTAAGACTCTCCGCTGTGTCTGTCCCTAATGGGAATGTGGTAAAATAAAAGGAACGTTTGGTGCTGTAATATGTCCTTGCACCATTTAACTCCTAGTTACAGACCACTCAGCGCTGCAGTCTATTTGCCAGCTTTTATATAAACTAGATAAACACGCTAAATGACGTCAGTCAAGCGAGTCACTATATAGATGAAATTAGTGACCGTGTTTACTATAGCTGGTTATCACATCAGGGTATTATCCACCATAATAGGGGATATACCACATAGTATATACCTGATTGATGCTGTATTTCCTGGGCATTAATATATGCCTCAATACTCTGCCAGACGGGGGTTACATTTATTATTCTGGCCTTTACCCATTTATCGGCTCCAACGTATAAATACAAAAAATATAACCTACATTGTGCTTTGTTAGCCCTTGTGGCCATTTATACACGTGGAGCTGTACACAACCATAATATATATCTCGACCCATGCACCAACAATATAGATTGGGTCATTGTGGTTGTGGAGTTAGAACCTAGCGCATCATCTGGTATATACTTATATGGACTTACTACTGTTAGAATATCTACTTGTCCAGTAGGAGTGTAACTGGAATAAGAGTCCACGCCTTTTATACATTTTTATTTTTATCTTTACCTAATAAAAGTTATATTTTAGTGATTCCCTCGGTGATAGGCTTGTTGACACACAGGGTTTTCCTTTCTGTCATGGTGACAAATTCTATGACACCGGAAAGTGAAAAAATTACCTTCCGCACGTAAAATTTGGACGCTAATTCTTTTGCGCATAAAATTAAATAATCGAGTTGGGACCAATTAGCTTTTCCTATTTATGAAATAATCAATGCCTGTGCCAAATTTCCTGTTTCTAGGACACCGGAAAGTGAAAAAATTACATTCCGCACGTAAAATTTCGACGCCAATTCTTTTGTGCATAGAATTGAATAATGGAGTTGGGACCCATTAGCTTTTCCTATTTATGACATAATCAATGCTTGTGCCAAATTTCCCGTTTCTATGACACCGGAAAGTGAAAAAATTACATTCCGCACGTAAAATTTGGACGCTAATTCTTTTGCGCATAGAATTGAATAATGAAGTTGGGACCCATTAGCTTTTCCTATTTATGACATAATCAATGCTCGTGCCAAATTTCACGTTTCTATGACACCGGAAAGTGAAAAAATTACATTCCGCACGTAAAATTTGGACGCTAATTCTTTTGCGCATAAAATTGAATAATCGAGTTGGGACCCATTAGCTTTTCCTATTTATGACATAATCAATGCTCGTGCCAAATTTCCTGTTTCTATGACACCGGAAAGTGAAAAAATTACATTCTGCACGTAAAATTTCGACGCCAATTCTTTTGCGCATAGAATTGAATAATGGAGTTGGGACCCATTAGCTTTTCCTATTTCTGACATTATTAATGCTCCTGCCAAATTTCGAGTTTCTATGACACCGGGAAGTGAGAGAATTAGATTCTGCACGTAAAATTTGGACGCTAATTCTTTTGCGCATATTATTGAATAATCGAGTTGGGACCGATTAGCTTTTCCTATTTATGTCATAATCAATGCTCGTGCCAAATTTTAAGTTTCTAAGGCATTGGGAAGTGACAGATTTAGATTATGTACGTAAAATTTCAACGCCAATTATTTTGCGCTAGAATTGAATAATCGAGTTGGGACCCAATTACTTTTTCTATTTTGGAGATAATCTATGCTAGTGCCAAAATTCATGTTTCTACGATATCGGGAAGTTGGAGAACTTTTGGCGAGTCAATCAGTGAGTCAGTGAGGGCTTTCAGCTTTATATATATATATATAGATATACTAGCTGATATACCCGGCTTCGCCCGAGTTAATTTGGTACTGGTGTTTATCTGGTGTTCACACGGAAAATCTTATGAAGTCGTGGTTACTTTAGAGATGCTAAGGAAAAACATATGTTCACCATTTTGCATGGTTCTTTGTGTTGCCCAGGAAACACCACGTGAAGGTAACCATGCGACGTTTCCTTTATATAAAAGGACATCAGGAAGTGAGAGAATTACATTCCGCACGTAAAATTTGGACGCTAATTCTTTTGCGCTTAGAATTGAATAATCGAGTTGGGACCCATTAGCTTTTCATATTCATGACACAATCAATGCTTGTGCCAAATTTCATGTTTCTGTGACATTGGGAAGTGAGAGATTTAGATTATGTACGTAAAATTTGGACGCTAATTCTTTTGCGCATAGAATTGAATAATGGAGTTGGGACCCATTAGCTTTCCCTATTTATGACATAATCAATGCTCGTGCCAAATTTCCCGTTTCTATGACACCGGAAAGTGAGAAAATTACATTCCGCACATAAAATTTGGACGCTAATTCTTTTGCGCAAAGAATTGAATAATCGAGTTGGGACCCATTAGCTTTTCCTATGTATGACATAATCAATGCTCGTGCCAAATTTTCCGTTTCTATGACACCTGAATGTGAGAAAATTACATTCCGCACGTAAAATTTGGACGCTAAATCTTTTGCGCATAGAATTGAATAATGGAGTTGGGACCCATTAGCTTTTCCTATTTATGACATAATCAATGCTCCTGCCAAATTTCCTGTTTCTATGACACTGGAAAGGGAAGAAATTACATTCCGCACGTAAAATTTCGACGCCAATTCTTTTGCGCTAGAATTGAATAATCGAGTTGGGACCCATTCGCTTTTCCTATTTATGACATAATCAATGCTCGTGCCAAATTTCACGTTTCTATGACATTGGAAAGTGAGTGATTTAGATTATGTACGTTAAATTTTGACGCCAATTCTTTTGCGCTAGAATTGAATAATCGAGTTGGAACCCAATTTCTTTTCCTATTTTGGAGATAATCTATGCTTGCGCCAAATTTCATGTTTCTACGACATCGGGAAGTTGGAGAACTTTTGGCGAGTCAGTCAGTCAGTGAGGGCTTTAGCTTTATATATATAGATATAAACAAGAGGGGCAGAAAGGATGCAGCACCAACCTGTTCTGTTACCCTGTAGGGAATCATGGCATTTTACAGAGTGACCTCATTATATTCAGTGATGTCATCATATAATGCTTCTAATACTGTAGCATGATCTCCTTATATGCAGGGATCTCCAGCTATACAACAACATCTCCCGATACATTGAAATCCCATCATATAGTGTCCTCATTGTGTACATATACGGACCATATAGGGAGTTCATATACAGCAATCTCATTCTATCCTTGGCACATACAAGGTCACTAATATTTAAATAATTTTTATATACTCACCGCAATGTGAGGCTGGAACCTAAGTAAGTGACCCTTCAGCTCTGCCTCCTGTGCACGCAGCTCCTCCCATCGCAGGGCGAGTACTCCTATGGTGCTGTGTCCCTCCTGAGCAGAGCAGCAAGTGGTATATTGGGAGAGATTCACAGAACAGTCACTGAGAGGCGCTTCAAGTAACAATTCCATTATAAACACACACCCTATGTGGGAGGGGCCTAGAGATCTTTATCTTGCACAGTCTACAGTGAGGACTGACACATGGGCGGAGGAAGGGCAGATCGGGAAAAAGTTGTCTCTTACACGTGAGACTTTGGATTCAGTGACTTTGCAAAAGTTCAAATGTATTGATTTATGGCTCATCTAAGTGACTCTTCCATATACTACTTTCATCTAATCTCCCTGTACGATCCCCATTTAGAATGGGCTCCATGACTGACAATGCCGCCCCGCGTACATCTTGTGCCATGTATGCAGTCCTGACCAGCTGGGTGCGTACTGCTGTATGAGATGTGAAGGTGTTGTACATTTGGAAGCCCAGATCCTGGATCTAAATGAGCAGCTTGTAACACTGGGATCTACTGGCACCATGGAAAGGAGTTTGCTGCTCACTGAGCACTCGCTGGGGTAGATGTGGGGGATGGATGGTAGTATGGGAGTGCAGGATGAGAACGGCAATAGGATAGGTCGCATAAATCTAATCAAAATGAAGCTACTGCCCATATTTCTATGTATATATATTCTAAAACACACCTATTTTGATCCCTAAAAGGGTTTTTTACAGCTCTCCAGAGGATACTTGTCCATATAGCGTGGCAAGGATCCACCCCGAGAATTCAACTAGAGCTCCTCTGTCTGCCTGTGGAGGGTGGGGGGCTGTCTCTCCCCCATTTTCACTACTACCTGGCCAGTCAGCTTGTATGTGCGGGGGTGGTGGTTGTCCTCTACTGACTACAATCCAGTGGTGGGGCTTGAACGCAGAATAGTAAGTCCCAAGCAAAGTTTGAGCAGATTTTTGCTAAGGGGCCTGACCTCACACATAACTACGCTGCCTATGTGGGTGACACTTAAAGGGGTTGTCCCGCGAAAGCAAGTGGGGGTATACACTTCTGTATGGCCATATTAATGCACTTTGTAATGTACATTGTGCATTAAATATGAGCCATACAGAAGTTATTCACTTACCTTCCCTAGGCTGGCGTCCCCGTCTCCATGGCTCCGTCTAATTTCAGCGTCTAATCTCCCGATTAGACGCGCTTGCGCAGTCCGGTCTTCTCCCTTCTGAATGGGGCCGCTTGTGCCGGAGAGCGGCTCCTCGTAGCTCCGCCCCGAACGCACATGGCCCACGGTGCACCATGGGAGAAGACCTGCGGTCCACCGTGGGTGAAGATCCCGGCGGCCATCTTCGCAAGGTAAGTAAGAAGTCACCGGAGCGCGGGGATTCGGGTAAGTACTATCCGTTTTTTTTTTTTTTAAACCCCTGCATCGGGTTTGTCTCGCGCCGAACGGGGGGGCTATTGAAAAAAAAAAAACCCCGCTTCGGCGCGGGACAACCCCTTTAAAGTTTGGAGTAAAGCCCTCAATTTGACTTCGGACGAGGCAGCAAAATGGTCCCCTCCATACTCCCCTAACCTTTAGAACTTGCAGTTAATGCCAGACATTATCTTCTGGAGACATCATGCAATAACTACCCTCGCAGATGTGGTTGACAATAGGCTTCTTAGTACCTTTTCACAACTACAAATATGATCGGACCTTCCCAATAACTCCCTCTTTAGATACTTCCAACTGCATCATGCCCTCGGAGCCCAATTTGGAGGCCTGAACATACCCCTCACACTGACCAGGCTAGAAGATCTGGCACAGATGGCCAACACTCTGAAGCCACTGTTCTGCATCTTTAGACAACTGACGGGGGGGTTAAGAGATGGGACTCTTGAAAAATGGGGCTTAGACATACCAAACCATGACTCAGATGACCAAACAGCCGTTTGAACCACCTGTGATTAGTGCAAGAAACAGGTTAATCCAAGTCAGGTTCTTGCACATAATCTACTATACTCCCACTTGTTTGTGCATCATGGGCCTAATTCCTAATGCAGACTGTCCAAGAGTGAGGGAGGGCACCATCATGTTCATGTTTTAGGAATGCAACGTTTTACAGACTTATGGGAGAGATGTCTGCAGCATCCAAAGAGTGGGCCCTCAGCCTAGGAGACAGCAGGGTTGAGTTTGGGCCTTGTCACGGGGCTCTACCGTCTCCCACCCTGAGTGTAGCTCGGGACCCGTCCAAGTAGTTGAGGGACGGCCTACAAACAGGGAAACCCATGGTGCGATGTACCTCCTTCCTTCACGGTGAATCCGGATGATGAAAGAACTGGTGCACACGCAGGGAGTAGTTTGAATTAGCAAAGTCGGGAACGGTCAGCAGCGCCACTTTATTTAAATAAACTTATTTATAGTCCAATAAGAAATAATCTACAGCAGCACGATACTCAGTACAAACTTCACAAAGTGGTGTGACAGGGAGGAAGATCACGGGTACACCAGGTAGTCTATAGTTATCTGTATGGCTGCGGGCCCGACACAACTTCTCCAGCTACCAGTCAGCACTCACGTCCAACACACAGTCCCCTCTGCCATGGCGGGCCATTGTCCTTGTTTACTTTAGTACATCAGTGGATTGAAACCATCGGCATCTCCTGGGAGAAACCGAGTCCAGGGAAAGTTGTGGTCACCTTTTTCCCTCTTCCATCATTGCACCCACAGACTGAAGGTGTCCGCGTGGGTCTCAGGCAGCTCCACTCCCTCCATCTGCTGCCACGTTCAGCACCTCAACCACCAACTCGCTCACTCACTCCCTTGCATACACCTTGCAGGCACATATATCAAATAGGATCACATGACATACACAAGATACATTTCCAGACATAACCCAGGTAACCAATTTAGTGCTGCAGAAGTGCAATACACATCAAACTCATGCAACATGAAAGACATTGAAGACACGTAGGCACAAGACGATTTCATTTATGCATTATGGAGGGGCCCCGCTGTTCCGGGTCACTACATGTCCTCGAGTCTATGGAGACGCATCTGGGGGCCCGTGCATCCTGCATCCCAAAATTTGCCTCTTTGGCCTTATGGAGGATATTCTGGTTGACACAGCAACACGCACCCTATACAAATTGCTGTTCTTTAATGCTAAAAAAATGTGATATTTCTTAACTGGAAACTCCCAAAAAGCCTACTAGAGCTGCCTAGCAACGTGAAGTAAATGGGGTCCTACCTATTTATAATCTCACATATATGGTCCAAGGTTGCCCCACCAAATTCACTAGGATATGGGGCCGATGGATTGACCGCCCTAATACTGCATTAGGGGTATCTGGCTAACGTCTCTGCCAGCAGGCCAGGGCCTATCATCTTTCACTCCTCAATATACACGAGGATACTGAGTGCTTACTGTGATGACAGTCGTGTCGTCGGGAGAACGTTTGTTTTGTTTTTATGTTAAGTTATTAAAATTTCCCAGGTTGGGAATCTTGGGCTCTGTTTCTGGAGGGGAAACAAATAAAAAGGGTATATGCAATTCTTAAACATAGTAACATAGTATGTTAGACTGAATGAAGACAATGTCCATCTAGTTCAGCCTGTTTCAACCCCTTCCTTGTTGGTCCAGGAGAAGGCAATTCCTTCCTGACTACATAAGGGCAGCCAGAGCAACGCCTGGATCAACATGTGAGATCATCAACCCCACTAGACTCCTAATGTCTAGATCCTGTAATATCCTTCCGCTCTAGAAAGACATCTAGCCCCCTCTTAAACTCCTCTATGGATTTTGCCATCACCACATCCTCAGGCAGAGAGTTCCACAGTCTCACTGCTCTTACAGTAAAGAACCCCCTTCTGTGTTGGTGATGAAACCTGCCTTCTTCTAGACATAGCGGATGTCCTCTTGTTACCATCGCAGTCCTGGGTATAAACAGATCATGGGAGAGATCCTTGTATTGTCCCCTCATATACATAGTTATTTGATTTGATCGCCCCTTAGCCGTCTTTTTTCCAGGTTAAATAATCCCGGTTTTGATAGCCTCTCTGGGTATTCCACTCCTCTCATTCCATTTATTAATTTAGTCGCCCTTCTTTGAACCACCTTCAAACGCTGCTACATCTTTCCGGAGCACCGGTGTCCAGAACTGTATACAGTATTTGATGTGGGGCCTGACAAGTGCCTTTTATATCAATTCTGAACTTCATTTGCCATTTTTCTGCCCAAGCCCCCAGCTTATCTCGGTCCGTTTGTAGCCGTACCTTGTCCTCCGTTGTATTAATTGTCTGGTATACTTTTGTATCATCAGCAAATATTGATATTTTACTGTGCAGTCCCTCTATCAGGTCATTGATAAATATATTGAACAGAATGGGGCCCAATACTGAACCCTGTGGCACCCCATTAGCGACGGTGGCCCAATCAGAGTACGAACCATTTATTACCCCCCTCTGCTTTCTATCTCGGAGCCAGTTCCTTACCCAGATACACACGTTTTCACCCAGTCAGAGCTTCTCATTTTATATATCAACTTATTATGCGGCACGGTGTCAAATGTTTGGAAAAATCCAGATATACGAGATCAATAGACTCTCCCAGGTCCAGCCTAGAGCTTACTTCATCGTAGAAACTGATCAGATTGGTCTGACCTGATCGACCCCTCATGAACTCATGCTGATCAGGAGTTATACCGTTTGTTTTCCTTGAGGTATTCTAGGATGCCGTCTCTCAGAAACCCCTCGAATATTTTTCCAGTTATTGAAGTGAGACTTACCGGCCTGTAGTTAGCAGGCTACCTTCTTGACCCCTTTTTGTATACTGGAACCACATTGGCAATGCGCCAATCCAGTGGTACAACCCTGGTCTCTATAGTTTCCATAAATATAAGAAATAGCGGTCTAGCTATCATGTCACTTAGTTCCCTTAGAATCCTTGGTTGTATTCCATCTGGGCCTGGAGATTTATCAATTTTATTCCTTTTTAATGGATTCTGCACTTCCTCCTGTGTTAGGCATGCAATATTTAGCGGGGGGGGGGGGGGGGTGAGTGGGTGGTTATTTTATTCCCCTGCATCTTGTGTGACATTTCTTGCTCATTCGTGAATACACTTGAAAATAAACTATTTATAGATAGTTATAGGCTTCTTATTGTATGACAGCTGGAAATTAACTATTTCCCAAGTACCCCTCAACCTGCACCGTCATGATTCGGTTTGTTAGTTAATAGGTTCAGAGTGGCCCTCCCTCTAGTTGACTCCCACACAAGTTGGGAAAGGTGGTTGTCTTTAATTGTTCTCAAGATCTTAATCGCCCTTGTGAGATTTGCAGGTTTCGTCTTCCTATACAATATCCGGATAATTATAAAATTCCCCCATAATAATTACTTCATTGCGGTTTGACACCTCTTGTATTTGCCTTAATAAGATTTCCATTTCTTCTGTTGCTAGAGTTCCGATGACTTAGCTCTACGAAATACTGCTGATGTATCTTCCTGTACATATTTGTATTGTATGCGAATACCCAATAAATGTTTCTTAAGATATAAAAATAGAAAGGGAATTAGAGCGCAGGGCATGCTAGACAGGTCCTGGTAGTGGGAGACTCAATTATTAGGACAATCTGCCATAAAGACCGGGATCGTTGAACGGTGTGTTGTCTTCCTGGCGCTCGAGTTCAACACATCCCTGATCGGGTTGACAGATTACTGGAAGGGGCTGGTGAGGTTCCAGCGGTCATGGTACACATTGGCACTAATGACGAAGTTAAAGGTAGGTGGAAGATCCTTAAAAATAATTCCAGGGAACTAGGATGTGAAAGAAAAACCGACAGTTATGTGGAGGGCAAACTCAAGGGCCTGGGTCACCAGGCAGATCTTTGTGCAGTGGGTGAATTTGGTCTTTGGTCCTGACGTCAAGAAATATCTCCAGGAAAATAACCTACACCTGCAAGCCCTTCTCCTTGACAACGCACCTGCTCACCCACCTGACCTGGAAGAGGACATCATCGAAGAGTTCAGGTTTATAAAAGGTTCTCTACCTTCCACCCAACACCACCTCTATCCTGCAGCCCATGGACCAGCATTTGATTTCTAATTTCAAGAAGTTTTTCACTAAGCACCTATTCCGCCGCTGCTTTGAGCTGACGGAGAGCACAAACCTCACCCATTGAGAGTTCTGGAAGAACCACTATAACATTGTGATGTAAACGGACTTTGAAGTGGCAGTGGTGGAGGAACCCGAAGAGGCAGTGGTGGAGGAACCCGAAGAGGCAGTGGTGGAGGAACCCGAAGAGGCAGTGGTGGAGGAGATTGTATCCCTCGGCAAAACTATGGGCTTGGACATGGATGAAGGTGACATCAACAAGCTGATAGAGGAGCACTCCAAGGAACTGACAACAGAGGAGCTAAAGGAGCTACAAACGCAGCAGCACACAAAGGTTTTTCAGGAAGCGGGGTGACGTGGAGTTGGCGGAAGAGGTGATCTCTACAAGTGAGATAAAGGAAATTTTGGGAACGTGGGAGAAACTTTCATACGGGTCACACAAAATAAGAAAATAAGTTAGCACTTACCAATAGAAATCTATAAGTGCATGCTACCATGGCAGCAATATACAGTAAGGCTGGGTTCACATGGGGTTGAATTGCGGACATTCCACACGGAAATTCTGCATACATTCTTAAGCCCAAGACGAAGCAGCAAAGTGGAGGAAATTTGCGGAAATCTCATTCACACGCTGCGGCTTGGGTTTTGAAGTAGCCTTTACACTGCGTAAATCTCTCGAAATTTCTGTGCTGTCCCGCTGCAGACATTCCGCGAGATTTCCACGGGATTACCGTCCCATGGGAACCCAGCCTAGAAGGAGAAACCAAAAAAGTGGTAACAGCACTCAAAATCCTTTTTTTTTTAAGGTGGTTAGTGTATTATCTTAGTTATGTATATTTCTGATAAAAAAAAAAGTATTTTGGGGTGCAGTTACCACTTTTTTTGGTTTGAGCTAGCGGTGACATCATTCGCTCGTTTAAACGATAAATTGGCTCATCTAAAGGCCCATTTACACCAGTCAATGATCGCTTTTAAAAAAAAGAAAAAAATTAAAACAAAATTGCTAATCGGCGATCGTTTTAGAGATCATTGGTGCATCTTAACACGTGCCCATTGTGCGCTTTTCGGTCACTGCTAGCTGATCGTTAAAATTAGTCCAACCTAACAATGCTATCAGCACTTACCTGTGGAGAACGACTGATAAAACTGATCACTAAAATCAAGCTCACTTGATTTTAACGATCAGCGAAAAGAGCCCGAGATGCGTGTGCCCCGCGCCCATTTACACGCACCGATTATCGCTAAAATGATCGCCGATGAGCGAAGTTTTAGCGATAATTGTCCAGTGTAAATGGGCCTTAACTGAGTATAGCTACTTAACAGTTTATGCAAAATGATCGCTTAAAGGGGTTGTCCCGTGAAACAAAGTGGGGTTATACACTTCTGTATGGCCATATTAATGCACTTTGTAATGTACATTGTGCATTAATTATGAGCCATACAGAAGTTATAAGAAGTTTTATACTTACCTGCTCCGTTGCTAGCGTCCTCGTTTCCATGGAGCCGTCTAATTTTCAGCGTCTAATCGCCAAATTAGACGCGCTTGCGCAGTCCGGGTCTTCTTCTTTTCTCAATGGGGCTCCGTGTAGCTCCGCCCCGTCACGTGCCGATTCCAGCCAATCAGGAGGCTGGAATCGGCAATGGACCGCACAGAAGCCCTGCGGTCCACCGAGGGAGAAGATCCCGGCGGCCATCTTCAGCAGGTAAGTAAGAAGTCACCGGAGCGCGGGGATTCAGGTAAGCGCTGTCCGGTGTTCTTGTTTAACCCCTGCATCGGGGTTGTCTCACGCCGAACGGGGGGGCTGTTGAAAAGAAAAAAAAAACCCGTTTCGGCGCGGGACAACCCCTTTAAAGCTGTCACTCAGACTGTCGATTGATCGATCTTTGAGTGATCATCGGCCCGTGTAAACCAGCCTTAACCCAGGAAGACGTGCAGAGCCACCTTGAACAGATTAAAATAGACAAATCACCAGGTCCTTATGCCTTACACCCCCGGGTTCTAAGAGAATTAAGTAATGTGATAGACCGTTGTTTTTTGTGATGAAATCTGTGACACTAGATTGGCGCGTCGCCATTGTGGTGCTAAAGGGGTCAAAAAGTGAACCTGGAAACTAAAGGCCAGTAAGTCTGACTTCCATTGTGGGTAAAATGTTTGCAGGGGTTCTAAGAGATGCCATCCTGGAGGAGCTCAAGAAAAACAGCTGTATAACTCTATACCAGCATGGGTTTATGACAGATCGCTCCTGTCACACCAATCTGATCAGCTTCTACAAGGAGGTAAGTTCTAGACTGGTTCGGGGAGTCACTGAGTCTTGTGTATCTGGCCTTCTCCGAAGCGTTTGATACTGGGCTGTATAACAGGTTGGTATATAAAATAAGAATGCTCGGTCTGGGTGAGAATGTGTGTAAGGGGGTAAGTAACTGGTCAGTAATAGAAAACAGAGGGGGTTATAAATGGTATATAAAAAGCATTGAGAAAGGCGCCACTGAGTACAGAAACGCATTGCAGTTATTTGTTGGTGGGTGAGAGGACCCTCTGTCCACATCCATGCTATTTTCGTGATTCTATGTATTGAAAACTTTTTCATCTTTCCCTGGTGGGGTAATAAATACTTGGATTACACAGAAGCTTTGAATGCGGAAGAATTTTTGTGCTGCTTTTGGCAGTTTCTTTGGTCTTTTGGACATTTACCCCATCCACCTAGCAGGGTTGAGGTCCTTCTTCTGCTGCCGCCTATGCCTTGATAACTGAGGTATCAGGAACTGCCTCTGATACGATAAAAGTGCACCCGGTCTACAGGTGCTGAGTGGGCAAATCCCTTTTATAGGGGTCCCCACTCAGCGCCAGGTGAGTCAATACCTTTATTACTATGAATTTGTGTGCAAAATATCTATAAGAAGATCCAATTGGCGCTCTACTACTTATTACATACTCTGATTAGGTCACCGTTACTAGTAGGGTACCACAGGCAGCAATATTGGAGGCATCACCGTTACTAGTGGGAGACCAAAAGAGTTGGTATTGGCGGGAGTCACCGTTACTAGTGGGGTACCACAGGGGGCAGTAGTGCGGTGGGGTCACAATTACTAGTGGGAGACCACAAGAGTTGGTATTGGAGTGGTCACTGTTACTAGTGGGGTACCACAGGGGGCAGTAGTGCGGTGGGGTTACCATTACTAGTGGGGTACCACAGTAGTCAGTATTGGAGGGGTTACTAGTGGGCGGTATTGGTGGGACCACAGTTACTAGTGGTGAACTACAGGGGGCAGTATTGGAGGGATCATCGTTACTAGTGGGGTACCACAGGAGGCAGTATTGGGGGGGGGGTCACAATTACTAGTGGGGTACTACAGAGACCAATATTGCATGGGTCACCGTTACTAGTAGGGTGCCACAGGGGGCAGTATTGGTGGGATCACCACTACTATTGCGGTTCCACAGGGGGCAGTATTGGATGGGTCACTGTTACTAGTGGGGTACCACAGGGGGCAGTATTGGTGGGATCACCACTACTATTGCGGTTCCACAGGGGGCAGTATTGGATGGGTCACTGTTACTAGTGGGGTACCACAGGGGGCAGTATTGGATGGGTCACTGTTACTAGTGGGGTACCACAGGGGGCAGTATTGGATGGGTCACTGTTACTAGTGGGGTACCACAGGGGGCAGTATTGGATGGGTCACTGTTACTAGTGGGGTACCACAGGGGGCAATATTGGATGGGTCCCTGTTACTTGTGGGGTACTACAGGGGGCAGTATTGGATGGTCACAGTTACTAGTGGGGTATCACAGGGCACAGTATGGGAGGGTCACAGTTACTAGTGGGATACCACAGGGGCAGTATTAGAGGGGTCATTGTTACTAGTTGGGTACCACAGGGGCAGTATTAGAGGGGTCACCTTTACTAGTGGGGTACCACAGGGTACAGTATTGCAGGGTCACTATTACTAGTGGGATACCACAGGGGCAATATTAGAGGGGTCATCTTTACTAGTTAGATACCACAGGGGCAATATTAGAGGGGGTCACCTTTACTAGTGGGGTACCACAGGGGACTGTATTGGAGGGTCACTATTACTAGTGGGTTACCACTAGGGCAATATTAGAGGGGTCATTGTTACTAGTTGGGCATCACAGGGGCAGTAGTAGAGGGGTCATTGTTACTAGTTGGGTACCACAGGGGCAGTATTAGAAGGGTCACACCAGGAATTCCTGGTGGAGTCAAGATTGACATGGGGTCACGCACCCTGTACCTGATTGGCTGAACAGAGTATTCAGCGGCAGGTCCCGCAAGGCCAGTAAACATGTATTGAGAAGCCATGGAGCTGGCGCCGCTGCAGCCGCGCACCCCCAGAACGAAGTGGCTTACCAGCTCCCCCAATAGCGCACACTGCAAAAGGACAGCAGCCGGGGGACTGGCAAAGGGAGGAAGGCTACACTGCCGGGCCCGTCTCATGGGCTGCCGCTACAGGGCCCGGCACTGTCAGAGCCTGAGTTTCTCCGGCGGAAGCACTTGCCAAGAAGGTATGAGCGGGGGACATATATACATTGCATATAATATCAGCGGAAATAAAGAGCGCAGCATGTTCTAGTTTACCACGTATAAGATAAAGCCCTATTGTTCTCCATGGGCGCGTAATAAATGCTGTACACACACACTTACATTATGTTCGGCGTTTATACACACCGTTGCTAATCGACAAAGGGAAATTTAATGAAAGATAAAAAAAGGAACCAAGAAGACTGCGCAGGACAGCGTGTGTGATATGTGCGATATATCTGCTGTCATGTGCAGTCCAAAAGCACTGCCATACGCAGCAAAATGCCGGCTCACAGAGCGGTAAAACGCTGCGTTATACATGCGAGTCCGGTCTTATAATCACCGACTACTCAGAAGGGTCGGTGATGCGGCGATTATTCTGATTTCCAAAATAGAGTCGGGAAGGAATTTTTCTTCCATGAAATGGGGAAAGTTGGCTTCCACCTCACTGAGGTTTTTTTTGCCTTCCTCTGGAACAAAATTGGGGGCAAGAGGCTGAACTGGATGGATGGGGGTCTGTTTCCAGCTGAATCTGGCTGATCACCGGGGGAATCTGGCCGATGACTGCGGGGAGGGGCTGCTGGAGGGAAATTTGGCCGATGACTGGGGGGAGGGCGGATATGGCCGATCACTAGAGGGAGGACCGATGAGGGGGGGGGAATCTGGCCAATCACTGGGTGGAGGGCTGCTTGGGGAGGAGATCTGGCTGTTCACGAGGGAAAGGCCTGCTGGGGGGGGGAATCTGGCTGATCACTGGGGAGGAAGCTGCTGGCATAGGGGATCTGGCCGATCACTGAGGGGGAGGGCTCCTGGGGGGAGGGGGGGGGGAGATCTGGCTGGTCACTGGGGGGGGGGGGGGGAGGAGATCTGGCTGATTACAGGGGGGAGGTGATCTGGGCAATCACTGGGTGGAGGGTTGCTGGGGGAAGGGATCTGGCTGATCACTGGGGGGAAGGGATCTGGCTAAACGCTGGGGGGAAGGGATCTGGCTGATCGCTGAGGGGGAGGGATCTGGCTGATCGCTGAGGGGGAGGGATCTGGCTGATCGCTGAGGGGGAGGGATCTGGCTGATCGCTGAGGGGGAGGGATCTGGCTGATCGCTGAGGGGGAGGGATCTGGCTGATTACTGGGAGGGATCTGGCTGATTACTGGGAGGGATCTGGCTGATTACTGGGAGGGATCTGGCTGATTACTGGGAGGGATCTGGCTGATTACTGGGAGGGATCTGGCTGATTACTGGGAGGGATCTGGCTGATTACTGGGAGGGATCTGGCTGATTACTGGGAGGGATCTGGCTGATTACTGGGAGGGATCTGGCTGATCACTGAGGGGGAGGAAGCTGGCTGATCACTGAGGGGGAGGAAGCTGGCTGATCACTGAGGGGGAGGAAGCTGGCTGATCACTGAGGGGGAGGAAGCTGGCTGATCACTGAGGGGGAGGAAGCTGGCTAATCACTGAGGGGGAGGAAGCTGGCTAATCACTGAGGGGGAGGAAGCTGGCTAATCACTGAGGGGGAGGGATCTGGCTGATCACTGAGGGGGAGGGATCTGGTTGATTACTGAGGGAGAGGGATCTGGCTGATTACTGGGAGGGATCTGGCTGATTACTTGGAGGGATCTGGCTGATTACTGGGAGGGATCTGGCTGATTACTGGCAGGGATCTGGCTGATTACTGGCAGGGATCTGGCTGATTACTGGCAGGGATCTGGCTGATTACTGGCAGGGATCTGGCTGATTACTGGGAGGGATCTGGCTGATTACTGGGAGGGATCTGGCTGATTACTGGGAGGGATCTGGCTGATTACTGGGAGGGATCTGGCTGATCACTGAGGGGGGGGATCTGGCTGATCGCTGGGGGGGATCTGGCTGATCGCTGGGGGGGATCTGGCTGATCGCTGGGGGGGATCTGGCTGATCGCTGGGGGGGGGATCTGGCTGATCGCTGGGGGGGGGATCTGGCTGATCGCTGGGGGGGGGATCTGGCTGATCGCTGGGGGGGGGATCTGGCTGATCGCTGGGGGGGGATCTGGCTGATCGCTGGGGAGGGGATCTGACAGAACACTGGGGAGGGGATCTGACAGAACACTGGAGGGGAAGGGATATAGCTGATCACTGTGGGAAGGGATATGGCTGATAACTGTGGGGGGGGGATCTGGCTGATCACTGGGGGGGGGGATCTGGCTGATCACTGGGGGGGGGGTCTGGCTGATCACTGCGGGGGGGGATTTGGCTGATCACTGGGGAAGGGATATGGCTTATCACTGGGGGAGGGCTGCTGGGGGGATCTGGCTGATCCCTGAGGTGTCCCCCACACCTCTTCACGGTCTTACCTCTCTCTCGGCCGCCAGCGCCCCCTGCAGCTGCAGGTCTTCCTGTCTTCTCTCCAGGAGTCGGAGGATCGGGGGGAGCCGCCGCTCCTGTATGGATGAAGGCCTCCTGCACGGTACACCCGGCGCGTATCCCTGGACCCACCCGGCAGGCTTCAGGCTCCGCGGCTCCATTTTGTGGCGCAGAAGACGGCAGCGTCTTTACCGGTCAACGGAGCCGGTGCGGGGCGACAGTAAACCTGTATGTAACCCCTCCCCCCCCCCCCCCCCGTGCACCTGTATATAGAACCAACACCCTCCCGTATACGTGCTCTCTCCATATACCAGTGTAGTACACGAACATCCCCAGTGTACCTGCATATAACCCCTCCCCAATATAGCTGTGTATAACACCAGCATCCCTCCTGGACCTGTGTATAACACCTCACCTCCATAGACCTGTGTATAACACCTCCCATACACCTCACCTGTATATGACATTATCTCTCCCTATACCTGTGTATAACACAAACATCCCCGTGTATACTTGAAGAAAACCCTCTCATGCAGCTGTATATTACACCATCTTCCCCCCCTATATACCTGTGTATAACACCAACATCCCCCCCCTGGACACCTGTATATTTCATGATCTCCCCAGTACATATCATCCCTTTACACAAAAGCAACATCTCCCGTTATACCTGTATATAACACCAAAATGTCCCCCCAGCCTGTACATCTATAAACATCCCCAGCTAGATCAACATCCCTCGCCTGCCTGTATCACCAGCATCCAATATTCCTGTATATAACCCCTCCCGTACACCTGTATATTACACTAAAATTCCCTCATCTATACCTGTATATAACTTCTCCCACCTGTATACAACACCATCCCCCCCATATAACCCCAACTTCTACCCTGTAGATTACACTAACCCATCTAAACTTGTATATAACACCAACACATACCTGTAAATAACATTTGCCTATACCTATATATAACACCGCTATATTCCTGTATATAAAAGATATCCCCCATATACATGTATGTAGCACAAACAGACCACTTTTCACTACATACAACACTAATATCTCCCCCTATACCTGTATATACCCCATTCTTCTATAAACCTGTATATAACACCCCTTGTATTAGTGCATTTAACTCTACCATCCCCCATATGCCTTTATATAACACCCCTATACCTGTATATAACATCACCATTTCTGGACTACAAGCTAATTACATAAGTTATGACTAGAGATGAGCGAGCATCGCTCTTCTCGAGTAACTGCTTACTGGTCTGAGCAGATTCGGGAAGGGGGGGGGGGGGGGGGCGGGGGAGAGAGAGATCTCTCTCACTCTCTCCCCCGCTACCCCCCTCTCCAAATTTGCTCGGACCAGTAAGCAGTTACTCGAGAAGAGCGATGCTCGCTTGAGTAACTGCTTTATCTGAGCGTGCTCGCTCATCTCTAGTTAGGACTCCATCTCTGGATTATTGTAGGCAGTAAGTTATAGGAAAGAAGAATCGCAGAAGTACTCGGGAGTCACTGAGGAGATGCTTATCTCTGAGCATCATGTGTCCTGACTGACCCATGCAGGAGGCTCCTTCAGATGTGATCCAGAGGACTAATCTTTAGAGGAGGTTCTTTCAGAGATGACCCAGACGACTGATCTTCTGAGGAGGCTCCTTCAGACGTGACCCAGAGGACTTATTTTCAGAGGAGGCTCCTTCAGACGTGACCCAGAGGACTGATCTTCAGCAGAGGCTCCTTCAGACGTGACCCAGAGGACTGATCTTCAGCAGAGGCTTCTTCAGACGTGACCTAGAGAACTGATCTTCAGCAGAGGCTCCTTCAGACGTGACCGAGAGGACTGATCTTCAGCAGAGGCTCCTTCAGACGTGACCGAGAGGACTGATCCTCAGAGGAAGCTCCTTCAGACGTGACCGAGAGGACTGATCTTCAGCAGAGGCTCCTTCAGACGTGACCGAGAGGACTGATCTTCAGCAGAGGCTCCTTCAGACGTGACCCAGAGGACTGATCTTCAGCAGAGGCTTCTTCAGACGTGACCCAGAGCACTGATCTTCAGAGGAAGCTCCTTCAGACGTGACCGAGAGGACTGATCTTCAGCAGAGGCTCCTTCAGACGTGACCGAGAGGACTGATCTTCAGCAGAGGCTCCTTCAGACGTGACCCAGAGGACTGATCTTCAGCAGAGGCTTCTTTAGACGTGACCTAGAGAACTGATCTTCAGAGAAGGTGGTTTCAGAGATGTTTATTCCCCACTGTTCATTGTCCACTTCTGCAGTGTACATCCACATGATCGCTGTAGTGTAGTCCCTTAGTTCCTCATCAGTTCTCCTCGGTGTGTGGTCTATGGACTTCAACTTTCTGTGTCCATATATGGCTCATTCTGTTTCCTGGGGAGAGACGATCAGAGACAAAGGGGAAGAGCACTCAGATGAGCACTTCTGTTCCTTCATTTTAGCGATCCAAAGATCTCACCATCTGGACCTCGAGCAATGAAACTTCTTATTTCACACTATGACATGTTAAGACTTTTTGGAAATGATATTTACCTTTTAGCCCTTAAAGTTTTGCCTGAAATGTAAGATCAGCGTTATATTGATGATTACAGTTCAGAGGTCACTTCAAATCAGGAAATGACTAGAAGTCAAGTGTTTACGCTGCACGGACTTTTTAAACATTTGGCGTTTATTTTTTATGTACAGCCATCAACAGGCATTTCATCATCATCAGGGGGCGGAATAACAATGACAGGTAACACATCTATAAAGTGGCTGGAGGCTGAGAAAACAGGTTAACAGCATGCACAATAGGTGGTGATGGGCACAGCTCACCTCCTCCCTGGATAACGACCTCCATATAATAGAAAGCATGCTCATTACACTCTCCTGTAGACATGTATAGGTGATGGGGACAGTTCAGTTCCTTCCTGCACAGTGACCTTTGTACATGTTACACTCTTGTATAAAAGTCTGTGACTTGTTTCCTGACTTCGTTTGTCCCGGTGGCTGCATTAAAGCTGGGCACACGGAGGCGGTTTGTAGCGCTACTGATTGTAACTATGGAGCTACAACTGCAGCGTAGAGGTAGAACACGGAGTCGCGGGTCGCCTGGTGGAAGAACCGAGTCGCGGGTCGCCTGGTGGAAGACCCGAGCCGCGGGTCGCCTGGTGGAAGACCCGAGCCGCGAGTCGCCTGGTGGAAGACCCTGTTACCATGCAGGGCGGCGCGGGGGTCCCGCGGTCGGCGCGTGTCGGCTACGGCGTCCTGGAGCTCTGGGGTCGGGGCGGCCGGTGTGCGGCGGCGTGGGCGTGTCCGCAGGTAGGGTGCCGCCCGCACGCCTCCATCCTTCTTACGCAGTGGGAGGAGTTGCCTCCTCCCACTCTCCGCCCCTGGGCGGAGTCTTGTAGTTAAGGGACTGGCAGTGATCTGAGCTCACTGCCAGTTATTGGTTCTGTCTGCAGTTCCCTCCAGTCAGTCCGCTATTCTGCTCGTCAGCTTCCTTTCCCTAGCTTGTCTAGTGCTCAGCATTTTTCTGTTTGGTTACTCCATCTGCCTTCCTTGTCGGCACTCTATCCCGTTAGTTCATCTAGGTAGTCGCCAGGTCCCTAGCCAGAGTAGGGACCGCCGCCCAGTTGTCCGCCTAGGGTTAGCCAGGTCGAAGCAAGTAGGCAGGGACAGTGGGGTGCGGTAAGTTCAGGGCACCCCACCTGGCGCTCGGGGGTCAGAGTGCCGTAACATAATAACTGGCCCTTAAAACTGTTGTTTCCATGGAGGCGATCAGCGCCCTCGCGAACCAGCTGCAAGCCCTGGGGCCGGTGATCCAGGATTTATCCGCTCGCATGGCGGCCCAGGAGCAGCGGGGGTTGTCACAGGGTCCGGACGCCTCAACCAGTCCCGAACCCAAGTGCCCTCTTCCCGAGGTGTTTGCTGGGGAGAGGAACAAATTTTTCGTTTTCCAACAAGCTTGTCGCTTGTTTTTTCGGATGCGTCCCCGTTTTTCCGGGTCGGAGGCCCAGAGGGTCGGGCTTATAACATCCCTGTTGCGGGGCTCTGCCCAGACTTGGGCTTTTTCCATTCCCGAGGGTTCCCCCTCCCTGCAGTCGGTGGGCTCCTTTTTTCAGGAACTCGGGGGTATCTTTGATGAACCGGACCGAGTGGGGTTGGCGGTTTCTCGGCTGTTGGCGTTGCATCAGGGGTCGCTTTGTGTGGAGGATTATTGCTCCAACTTCAGACGCTCTGCAGGTGATACAGCATGGAACGATAGCGCTCTGAAAGACGATTTTCTGCAGGGCCTCTCGGACGCGGTTAAAGACCTGTTGATTTCCCATCCCGTTCCCGGGTCCTTAAAGGAGGCTATGGAGCTAGCAGCGAAGGCAGATAGGAGGCTCAGGACTAGGAAGCAAGAAAGACAGGCCCATAGAGTCAGGGAGGTCGTCTGTCCTGTTCCCTCCTCTTCTGTACCAGTCTCTATTCCCGAGCCTATGGAGCTGGACCCGCTGGACCCCAAGGAGCGACGCCGGATTCGTTTATTGCATCGTCTCTGCCTCTACTGCGGGAAAGCTGGACATCAGGTGATAACCTGCCCCTGAAGCCTCAGCGCCCACAGTCTGAACCGGCGGAGAAACTCCAAGTCCTAGGCGATTGCAGGGAGGATCGCCTAGGACTACAGGTACTTCCTAAACTTCTGGTACCTTGTCAGGTTAGATTCTGGAACTTTTCCCACCCCGGGCAGGCATTTATTGATTCCGAAGCAGCCACTAACCTGATAAGCATGCGTTTCGTTAGACCCCTGATGGCTGAATTTGTGGCGCTGAAGACGCCAATTCGTTTTACTAGCATTGATGCTACCCCTCTTGCTACGGGCTTGGTACGATGGAAGACCCCAGTGTTACAGTTCCCGAAAATATCCTGGAACCTGGGGTTGTGGTTACGGCTGTGGACTCTGGTCTCATTCCCCCGCCTTCAGAGTGCTCAGCAGGACGCTCCACCAGGGGTTCCCGAGGGCAGATGGTTTGTGCCAGAATCATTACGCCTCTCAGTTTCTGAACCTTACAAGGTGGGTCAGAAGGTGTATCTGTCCTCCAGGAACCTAACACTGAAGGTCCCGTCCTTAAAGCTTGCGCCGCGTTTTGTAGGACCTTTTACTATTACGCGTGTTAATAACCCGCTCGCCTACGAACTTGAGTTGCCAGCCACGTAGAAAGTTCATAGGGTTTTCCACAAGTCCTTGTTGAAACCCTTTGTCCCTTTGGTCCCTTCGCCTGGTGGAAGACCCGAGTCGCGGGTCGCCTGGTGGAAGACCCGAGTTATGTGTCATCTAGTGTACTGCAGCGGTGACTCAATAGTTAAAATCAAAAGGCTTCAGTTTGCACGTATCAGAATTGGACCACCACTGATTGACAAGTGGCCTACTCCGATGAGTCATGTTTTCTGCTTCATCGCAGGGATGGACATTGGCATGTCCGGTGAGAAATATCAGAGAACAAATACCCTTCAGCCATTGCTGGAAGAACACTGGTGGCAGCAGCGTTCTGGTCGTGGCGTTCTCTGGGCCGCTCATCATGTGGAAGGCTCTCTGCACCCATCTGGTTATGGATCCATCATTGCAGATCTCGTACTCCCATACATGCTGATTGCCTTTCCTGGGCCAGATGGGATCTTCCAGCAAGATATCACACAGATACGGTGTATCCCCAAAAATAAGACACTGTCTTATATTAAATTTTGCCCCAAAAGAGCACAGCGTCTCTTTTACATTCAGTGATGTCATTCACTGAGTGGCTATGATTGGCTCATTGAGCGTCGGCTGTGATTGGCTGCTGGCGCTCGATTAGCCAATCACAGGGTTTGTTTTGCCGGAGGCGGGGTATTCAAAGCCCGTCACCAGAAAGAAGCTGAGATGGCAGACAGGGAGGACACTGCAGTTTGCCGCAGCGCTGCCGGAGACCATCGGGATGCCGCGGACCAGGTGAGTATTAATTTTTTTTTATTAATGCAGGTTAGCTAGGTCTTATTTTTGAGGGAGGACTTCTATTTCAAGCTTCCCCGAAAACCAGGGTAGGTCTTATTATCGGGGTAGGACCTATTTTCAGGGGAACACAGTACAAATGTCCCACAGTGGTTGGAAGAGTACGAACAAGACCTTCATGTACTTCACGGCCCTGTAATTCCCTCAGAGTTGGACCCCAT
This sequence comes from Eleutherodactylus coqui, assembly GCF_035609145.1. Classification (NCBI taxonomy): domain Eukaryota; kingdom Metazoa; phylum Chordata; class Amphibia; order Anura; family Eleutherodactylidae; genus Eleutherodactylus; species Eleutherodactylus coqui. The sequence goes on from NC_089844.1 coordinate 195,417,479, forward strand.
AAAGCAACTGTGGGACCTCCCCATGGCAACTGTGGGATACAGTCAGCATGGCTCCAGATACCGGAGACCACCTACCAGCACCTTACCGAGTCACCCCGACCCGTCTTGCTGCTGTCCGTGCGGCATACAAGCAGATAATCTGGATATTAGCTAGTGCTCATAATAATGCGACTCCATTCTATATCTAGTCAGAAAGTAAAAAAGAAAGTAAAAAGGAAAATAACGTTCCTGATTCTAGTTTTAATTAGTGAAATAATAAACTGCAGCGATACATCTGTGTACGTATGGAGAATGAACTGCGAACACGACAAACTCTAAGCGGCAAATGATGAGTGCGCTCGGGGGTCTCTACATCATCCTTCATTACGGAGCTCCAGGAATCAACTAGGTGACTAACATCATCCGAGAGAAGTCACAGCCACCGCTTATCTCATAACATACAGGTTCTGACAATGTAATGCATCTAGGGAGGGTTCTAGATCACGGATACAAGGAGCGCTCGGGGTGTCGGGGGTGATGACCCCTGCTCTCATTACAGTAGGGTACAGTGATTGACAAGGGCCACAGGGTCCTGCAGGGGTAGATTGTTCCGGGTGAAACACCTTCTTCCCATCATGTGAGGACTATTATCTGGCTGCTATCAGTGGGATATCAGAACCAGCCAGGGGCTTATTCTCTATACACATCAAACAACTCTCAGATGTTCATGACTCCTGGGGTCCAATGAGTTGTGCAGCGGCTTCAGTAACCTCTCCCTTTGGAGCAGCTAGCAGTTGGGGGTCATCGTGAAGAGGAAGGTCTTCCATCATCCGGTCCTTGTATCTCTTGAAGAAACCGCACTGATGAAAGAGAAGGGGGAAAAAATATAACACATCATACATTAGAATGCAATATAATTATATATTATACACCACAGTCTTACAATCTGTATATATAAAATTGAACGTATGTCTGTCTGTTATGACCCCCCCACGTAGATCATTCGATTTCCATCATTGCCACGAATTCTCTCACTTCCCGATGTTGTAGAAACATGAAATTTGGCACAAGCATTGATTATGTCATAAATAGGAAAAGGTAATGGGTCCCAACTCGATTATTCAATTCTAAGTGCCAAAGAATTAGCGTCCAAATTTTACGTACGGAATGTAATTCTCTCACTTCCTGATATATATAAATGAATGTCTGTCTGTCTGTTTGTCCTTTATGCGCTACTACACCATTCATCCAATTGCCATGAGACTTTGGGAAGTTGCTGAGTACACTCCTGGGAAGGTTACTGGCAAAGTACAACTATCCAACGATAGGTGGGGTGCGTGCGAGCGTCGTCGACAGTTATGCCCCCATCTCAAGCACGAAAGCAAAAGGCATTACGAGCAACGGGATGAGTGTTCAACCACAAAATGATGCATCCCCCGAACGTTTCGCAAGACAATTGCTGGATATTGAGAATGCTGAGGTAAAATGAAAGCTGCGCTGTGATTGGTTGCTATTTCTTATACTGCTGAGGTAACATGAAAGCTGTGCTGTGATTGGTGGCTACTTCTTATACTACTGAGGTTGCATGAAAGCTGTGCTGCGATTCGTTGTTATATATTATACCACTGAGGTAACATGAAAGCTGCGCTGTGATTGGTTGCTATATATTATACCGCTGAGGTAACATGAAAGCTGTGCTGTGATTGGTTGTTATATATTATACCACTGAGGTAACATGAAAGCTGCGCTGTGATTGGTTGCTATATATTATACCGCTGAGGTAACATGAAAGCTGGGCTGTGATTGGTTGCTATCTATTATACTGCTGAGGTAAAATGAATGCTGCGCTATGATTGGTTGCTATTTTTTATATTGCTGAGGCAGAATAAAAGTTGCGCTGTGATTGGTTGTTATTTCTCTTACTGCTGAGGTAACATGAAAGCTGCGCTGTGATTGGTTGTTATATTTTTTTTACTGCTAAGGTAACATGAAAGCTGCGCTGTGATTGGTTGTTATATTTTATACTGCTAAGGTAACATGAAAGCTGCGCTGTGATTGGGTGTTATATATTATAAAGCTGAGGAAACATGTAACTGCGCTGCGATTGGTTGTTATATATTATACCACTGAGGTAACATGAAAGCTGCGCTGTGATTGGTTCTTATATATTATACCGCTGAGGTAACATGAAAGCTGTGCTGTGATTGGTTGTTATATATTATACCACTGAGGTAACATGAAAGCTGTGCTGCGATTGGTTGTTCTATATTATACTGCTGAGGTAACATGAAAGCTGTGCTTGGTTGTTATATATTATACCACTAAGGTAACATGAAAGCTGCGCTGTGATTGGTTGTTATATATTATACCGCTGAGGTAACATGAAAGCTGTGCTGTGATTGGTTGTTATCTAGATATATAAAAACGAATGTATGTCTGTCTTCGCAGCAACGCGCGACGGGTAAGCTAGTATATAATAATACGTCATACACTGGATCTTGATGGTAACCACACTGTCATATAACACATCATGACCCACACCCTGGTATAATGCATCATACACCGCACCCTAGTATAATACATCACAGTTATATAATACAATATAGTAAAATGTCATACACCACACTGCTGTAGGATACGTTATACTAGGCACCCTGCTATAATATATCATACACCGCACTGTCATATAATACATCTATTGGGACTCAAACCCAGGACCACCTGGCTTCCTCCTGACTACTTTCGGGACCAGAATGGCTACTACATCTGCTATTCCTATCCAGCGCAGGTAATACGTTAAAACATCGCACACTGCACCGTTGTATGATACATCTTAATCCGCACCCGGGTGTAACATATCATACACCGCTCACTGGTATAATACATCGCACAGTTATATAATACTATATAGTAAAAGGTCATACACCACACTGCTGTATGATACGTTATACTAGGCAACCTGCTATACTATATCATACACCAAACTGTCATATAATACATCTATCGTGACTAATACCGAGGACCTCCTGGCTTCCTCCTGACTACTCTCTGGTCCAGAATGGCTACTACACCTGCTGCTCCTATCCAGCGCCAGTAAGACCTTAAAACATCGCACACTGCACCGTCATATGATGCATCTTAATCTGCACTCAGGTGTAACATATCATACACCGCACCCTGGTATAATACACTGCCCCATCATATAAAAACACACATCATGCATAGCACCTTTGTATAGAAGAGCAGTCTTGTATGCATGTGCTGTTTGATACATGATATTGCGGTGGTTATTGTGTCATAGACAGAACCTCTCACCTTATAGAGCAGGAATGAGAGGAGTATCAGCGCCATTACCCCTCCGACCGTGCCCCCCACAATGTAAAGTGTGTGATCTGGGGAAACCAGGAGCTCCACTTGTGTCACCAGCTGTAGAAGAAGGAAACAAGGCGTCTCATTATGGAGAGATGTAGCCGCCATCACTGACCGCCGTCTTCTGAACTAAAACATTCTCATCGCAGGAGGAAAGCGGACAGCGAGGAAACATCAGACAGGAGGAGGTAAATACCTGCGCAGCATGAAACGTGCTCCCCATGTCACTGTAATAACGGAGCCCATCGTACTGGATCGTCACTTCACTGCGCATACTGACTGATTCCGCTTTCTGAAAGGCACAAACTATGTCAGCAGCTCTGTCTCTTCACGTGTCATTAATATGTTTAGAGACCCCACAAGAACAAGGATGCAACCAATGCAACAAGCGATGAGTACTCGCAACAAAAAAGTTAAGCAGCGTAGACAACAGGCGGCGCCGGCAGCGTAGACAACAGGCAGCAGCGTAGACAACAGGCAGCGCCGGCAACCAAGACAACAGGCAGCAGCGTAGACAACAGGCGGCAACCGAGACAACAGGCGGCAACCGAGGCAACCGAAGCGGCAGCGTAGACAACAGGCGGCAGCGTAGACAACAGGCGGCAACAGAGACAACAGGCGGCGGCAACAGAGACAACAGGCGGCAACCCGAGACAACAGGCGGCAACCGAGACAACAGGCGGCGGCAACCGAGACAACAGGCGGCGGCGGCAACCGAGACAACAGGCGGCGGCGGCAACAGAGACAACAGGCGGCGGCGGCAACCGAGACAACAGGCGGCGGCGGCAACCGAGACAACAGGCGGCGGCGGCAACCGAGACAACAGGCGGCGGCGGCAACCGAGACAACAGGCGGCAACCGAGACAACAGGCGGCAACCGAGACAACAGGCAGCGGCGGCAACCGAGACAACAGGCGGCGGCAACCGAGACAACAGGCGGCGGCAACAAAGACAACAGGCGGCGCCGGCAACCGAGACAACAGGCGGCAACCGAGACAACAGGCGGCAACCGAGACAACAGGCGGTAACAGAGACAACAGGCGGCAACAGAGACAACAGGCGGCGGCGGCAACAGAGACAACAGGCGGCGGCGGCAACAGAGACAACAGGCGGCGGCAACAGAGACAACAGGCGGCGGCAACAGAGACAACAGGCGGCGGCAACAGAGACAACAGGCGGCAACCCGAGACAACAGGCGGCAACCGAGACAACAGGCGGCGGCAACCGAGACAACAGGCGGCGGCGGCAACCGAGACAACAGGCGGCGGCGGCAACCGAGACAACAGGCGGCGCCGGCAACCGAGACAACAGGCGGCAACCGAGACAACAGGCGGCAACCGAGACAACAGGCGGCAACCGAGACAACAGGCGGCAACCGAGACAACAGGCGGCGGCAACCGAGACAACAGGCGGCGGCAACAGAGACAACAGGCGGCGGCAACAGAGACAACAGGCGGCAACAGAGACAACAGGCGGCAACCGAGACAACAGGCGGCGGCAACAAAGACAACAGGCGGCGGCAACAAAGACAACAGGCGGCGGCGGCAACAAAGACAACAGGCGGCGGCGGCAACAAAGACAACAGGCGGCAACCGAGACAACAGGCGGCAACCGAGACAACAGGCGGTAACAGAGACAACAGGCGGCAACAGAGACAACAGGCGGCGGCGGCAACAGAGACAACAGGCGGCGGCGGCAACAGAGACAACAGGCGGCGGCAACAGAGACAACAGGCGGCGGCAACAGAAACAACAGGCGGCGGCAACAAAGACAACAGGCGGCAACAGAGACAACAGGCGGCGGCAACAGAGACAACAGGCGGCGGCAACAGAGACAACAGGCGGCGGCGGCAACAGAGACAACAGGCGGCGGCAACAGAGACAACAGGAGGCGGCGGCAACAGAGACAACAGGAGGCGGCGGCAACAGAGACAACAGGCGGCGGCAACAAAGACAACAGGCGGCGCCGGCAACCGAGACAACAGGCGGCAACCGAGACAACAGGCGGCAACCGAGACAACAGGCGGTAACAGAGACAACAGGCGGCAACAGAGACAACAGGCGGCGGCGGCAACAGAGACAACAGGCGGCGGCGGCAACAGAGACAACAGGCGGCGGCAACAGAGACAACAGGCGGCGGCGGCAACAGAGACAACAGGCGGCGGCAACAGAGACAACAGGCGGCAACCCGAGACAACAGGCGGCAACCGAGACAACAGGCGGCGGCAACCGAGACAACAGGCGGCGGCGGCAACCGAGACAACAGGCGGCGGCGGCAACCGAGACAACAGGCGGCGGCGGCAACCGAGACAACAGGCGGCGGCGGCAACAGAGACAACAGGCGGCGGCGGCAACCGAGACAACAGGCGGCGGCGGCAACCGAGACAACAGGCGGCGGCAACCGAGACAACAGGCGGCGGCGGCAACCGAGACAACAGGCGGCAACCGAGACAACAGGCGGCAACCGAGACAACAGGCGGCGGCAACCGAGACAACAGGCGGCGGCGGCAACCGAGACAACAGGCGGCGGCGGCAACCGAGACAACAGGCGGCGGCGGCAACCGAGACAACAGGCGGCGGCGGCAACCGAGACAACAGGCGGCGGCAACCGAGACAACAGGCGGCGGCGGCAACCGAGACAACAGGCGGCGGCAACCGAGACAACAGGCGGCGCCGGCAACCGAGACAACAGGCGGCGCCGGCAACCGAGACAACAGGCGGCAACCAAGACAACAGGCGGCAACCGAGACAACAGGCGGCAACCGAGACAACAGGCGGCAACCGAGACAACAGGCGGCGGCAACAGAGACAACAGGCGGCGGCAACAGAGACAACAGGCGGCGGCAACAGAGACAACAGGCGGCAACCGAGACAACAGGCGGCGGCAACAAAGACAACAGGCGGCGGCGGCAACAAAGACAACAGGCGGCGGCGGCAACAAAGACAACAGGCGGCGGCGGCAACAAAGACAACAGGCGGCGGCGGCAACAAAGACAACAGGCGGCGGCAACAAAGACAACAGGCGGCGGCGGCAACAAAGACAACAGGCGGCGGCGGCAACAAAGACAACAGGCGACGGCGGTAACAAAGACAACAGGCGGCGGCGGCAACAAAGACAACAGGCGGCGGCGGCAACAAAGACAACAGGCGGCGGCGGCAACAAAGACAACAGGCGGCGGCGGCAACAAAGACAACAGGCGGCGCCGGCAACAAAGACAACAGGCGGCGCCGGCAACAAAGACAACAGGCGGCGCCGGCAACAAAGACAACAGGCGGCGCCGGCAACAAAGACAACAGGCGGCGCCGGCAACAAAGACAACAGGCGGCGCCGGCAACAAAGACAACAGGCGGCGCCGGCAACAAAGACAACAGGCGGCGCCGGCAACAAAGACAACAGGCGGCGCCGGCAACAAAGACAACAGGCGGCGCCGGCAACAAAGACAACAGGCGGCGCCGGCAACAAAGACAACAGGCGGCGCCGGCAACAAAGACAACAGGCGGCGCCGGCAACAAAGACAACAGGCGGCGCCGGCAACAAAGATGATTTTACTCAGTTGGCATCTGAGTAAAGAAAAAGACAAGCAGTGGGCGCTCATGACAAAGACAACAAGCAGTGCCAATGAAAAAGACAACAAGTGACAGGTATGTACTACATTAGACACATATAAACCTGGAAAGAAAGACGAGATCTTCATGAAGAACATATGTGAACATGTATCACTCATGATGAAGACCACATGTGCCAAGGAGTAATGTTACCTTCCATGGGTTCATTGGCTTCAGCGGTCCAGTGATGTTTATAGTCATCTCACCAGATGTGTTCATAATACAGTGCCATGTCTGCAGACCAGAGACACCAAGAGAAGATTACTAGGACAGCACCGCTCACCCTGTGGCATCACTTCATGACATTACCACCCGGTGACAGCTTTATCTTAAGATGGCAGCAACCCATATCACAAAAGTTGGGACAGAGGTAACGAAAGACTGGAAAAGTAAGTGGTACTAATGAAAAACAGATGGGGGGGGGGGGGGGGTGTCAGTACTAAGTCACATGACTGTATAAAAATAGCATGTCAGAGAGGCCGAGTCTCTTGGAAGCACAGATGATCAGAGGTTCACCAATCTGTAAAAAACTGCATCTACAAATTGTGAAACTATTTCAGAAAATATTCCTCAAAGTAAAATTACACAGATTCTGAATATCCCCCCATCTACAGTACAGAATATCATCAGAAGATTCAGAGAATAGGAGGAATTCATGTGCACAAGAGATAATGGTGACTGTCATATTGGATCTTGGCTTTAGCACATTAACCCCTTCCCTCCCCAGGACGTACCGGTACGTCCTGGGAGCCTGGTACTTCCCGCAACAGGACGTACCGGAACGTCCTGGGGATAGCGCGGGATCACATATGATCCCACAGCGGGAGCTGGCTGCCAGTCACAGCCGGCGTCCCGCTGCCAGTCACAGCCGGTGTCCCGCTGCCAGTCACAGCCGGCGTCCCGCTGCAACAGCGGTGGGACATAGGAGATGCGCCCCCCCCCCCCCCCCCCGCTGTTAACCCCTTCCCTGCCGCGATCTAAGTTGATCGCGGCAGGGAAAGAGTTCACAGAGGGAGCGCGCTCCCTCTGTGTCTCCGGCCGGCTCTCGCGATGTCATCGCGAGAGCCCGGCCTGTCACCATGGCAACAGGCCAGTCACTGGCGTCCTGTATTGCCAATGCCTATGATCGCTGTATAAGCGATAAGGCATGGCAGAGCAGTAGCTCTGCCATGCCTTATGACAGCGATCATAGGCATAGTGCTGCAAGTCCCTCAGAGGGACTCAAATAGTGTAAAAAAAAAAGAACAGAAAAATGTAAAAAAATGAAAAATGTCAAAAAAATGTCAAAAAAACCCTTTATGCTTTTTCTAATATTAGCATAAAAAAAAGGTAAAAAAAAATTAAAACCCCACATATTGGGTATTGACGCGTCCATAACGATGATTATAAAAAGTTGAACACATTTTTTATTTTGTACGGCAAAAAGCGTAACAAAAAACGCTAAAAAACTGAGGCAAAATGCTAATTTTTAGCATTTTGCCTCCCAAAAAATGCAATAAAAGTGATCAAAAAAGCCGTACATTCCCCAAAATGGAACCAACAAAAACCACAGCTCGTCTCGCAAAAAAACAAGCCCTTATAGAGCTCCGTACATAGAAAAATAAAAAAGTTACAGGACTTTGAATGCAGCTATAGAGAAAAAAAAAGATTTCCAAAAAAAAGGGTTTTTATTGCAAAAAAGTGTAAAAACCTAAAAAAATATAAGAATTTTGGTATCGTTGTAACCGTACCGACCCGCAGAAAAAATTTTGTGTGTCATTTATGCTGCATGATTAATGCTGTAAAAAAAATAATAAAATCTATGGCAGAATTGATACGCTTTCTCTCCGTTATCATAAAAAAAAAAAACAATAAAAGTTTTACGATATAGCCTATGTACCCAAATGTGGCACCGATAAAAACTACAGCTCGCCACGCAAAAAACAAGCCCTTATAAGGCCGCATCAACGGAAAAATAAAAAAAGTTATGGCTTTTGAAAAATGGAGATGGAAAAATACCAAAAATCGCTTGGTCCTCAACGCCAAAATAGGCCGTGTCATTAAGGGGTTAAACAAACAAATCCGGCCAAGATGACCCCGGACTGCTGAGCATGTAGAATCCTACATCAGACAAGAATGGGACAACATTCCCCTACCGAAACTCCAGCAATCTGTCTCCTCACTTCCCAGAAGAGGGGATGCTACACAATGGTAGACACGGCCTTGCCCAACTTTTGTGAGATGTGTTGCTGCCAACAATTTCTAAACAAGTTAATTTGGAACAATGTCTCCTTCCCCTCTGATATGTTCTGTTGTGGATACAATCTGATTGGAAGAGATTCCCAACTTTTTTAGAATTCGAGTTGCATAACATCATCCTCCAGTGATAACGTCATACTATGTTCCTACCCCCTATGACATCATAATTAAATTGTCAAGGCCATCCTATGATATTACAACCCCCGACATTGCCATTCCATGTCATTAGCACCTGTGACATCCCAGTAGAACACTAAAGGAGACCTTACCTGGTTTGTAATGGTGTATATTGTCTTCCTTTGGGTCTGGATAGCAGAAGAGTCACTGAATTCAGAGCATTTGACATTCGAGTCCTGAAAAGAAAGAAAGATATCCTAATCTACTAGTGCAACAGCCACAGCAAGGCCGCAGCACGTCACCACTGATAACCACCGGCCACCATCTACATCCTGGTCAACCTTTACCTGAGAGAAGGAGATGAAGAAGTCCCAGCTCACACTCTTCATCCGCGCCTCATACGGAGACACAGAAACTCTGAGGTTTATGGGAGCAGCACGGAGCCCTAAGTTCTGGATCTGAATAAGATAGCAAGGACCACGATACATGGATACTAATTACTGCGACACAATATAATACTAAAGAGTGTGGCACATGAGGGAGATGAGGGGACACTAATGGCTGTTACACATGGAGGAGGGGACACTAATGGCTGTTACACATGGAGGAGGGGACACAAATGACAATAACAAAGGGAGGAGATGAGGGGACAATAATGGCAGTGACACATGGAGGGGGGACACTAATGGCAGTTACAAATGGTTTAATACGTCAGAGGTCACCTGATATCCGTGGGCTGCCGTTGCTCTACTGTCCTGACTGATGAAGGGGACGTGTTTAGTGGACTCTTCCAGGCTGGAGAGAAGAGAAGAGATGACGTGAGGTCATTCTATGATCCGCACCTCATATTACAGTAAGAAGTCACCTCTGACAACCACAAAACCCCAACACGAGGTTCCTGGTCAGTCTGGGCAGCAGGGACACAAAAGGAAGCTCTGGCCCGATCTCCACCTCCCAATGTCCTCAAGATACACGGAGGGGACACCGATGACCATCCCTCTCGCCCATCCACTATGTATAATAGGCGGCTGTCCTTCTTGAAGCACTGTGATATGCCTGCTCCTGGGGGATCCACTGAGCTGTGTACCACAGATTGGATATAGATCAGACACACAGTCTCTATCAGGTATTTCAGGTGAGACCCCCCAGTCCTGCATCCCACATTCCCCCAGGATGCACCTTCATATATATTACAGTCAGCGGATGCTTCACTTAAAGGGGTTCTGTCATTAAAAAAGAAAAATTCTATACTTACCTATTCCTCCCCATCAGTCTACTTACCAGATCTTCACCTTACCCATCTTCTCCTGTCTCCTACAGTCCGAGGGGTAACCTCACCTCCAGCTGGCTGATTCCTCTGCTTCCTATACATTACGTACATTCACAGGCAGTCTCCTTCCTGGCCGGCAATGTGCGCTATGTCACAGTTCACAGCCTAAGAGGGCAAGTGCCGAGCTATCGCAGAGACTGCACATGTGTGATGTCTCTGCAATAGATCAGCATTCCTTTCTAGCCAGTGAACCCTACGTCACAGGGATGTGACCTTCACTGACCTGCAGGAAGAAGAATGCGAGGGATGCTGGCTTCACAACAAGCCGGCTGGCTGGAGGTGTGGTGACTCGGAGGGAAAAGAAGATGGCTTAAGAAGACTGTGGAGGAATAGGTGAGTATAGAATTTTTTTTTTGATGATAAAACCCCTTTAACTGTTTATTCACCTGCTGCAATGTTCCCAATTTCACCAGCTGCAGCTCAGGCTTCTCCGCTGGGCAAGTGGAGGTGAACCCCCAGCACCCGAGGACTCTTGTGCTCCAGGTATTCCTGCCTTGTGACCTCTCTCCTCCTCAGTCATTGCCATTTGAGGCCATACCTGTGAGGGTGCAGCCCCCCCCCCCCTAATAGACATCATGCTTCATCAATTTGGCATTTTTGGTCAGTTTCTTCTGATTTTGAAATTTGGACGTCCAACACGACAGAACAAGATCCCCTGGCCACCACCTCCATGCAGATACCTTGTATATTCTGCAGATTATTACTGCACTGGCCTCTCCGCAGATCTGCAGAGCATTGCAGTGTCCCCCCTAGCTTCAGCCACATATTACTCTATCTGCAGTTCACTGGCACTGGATGTACTTACCTCCGGACAATGATGTGGATTGGATACAACACGGGCACCTCATATTCTGCTCCACTGGAGGTTTGATTTTCATGACTGCAGTTGTCAGAAGACACAGTTACAAACCCTCAGCGCTGAACCCTGACCCCCACGATGACACTGAGTGGAGTCGCTTCCTCTTACCTTGTTACATTGACGGCCAGGAGAATCCGGTCAGGCCAAGACACGTTCGAGACAATGCTGAACATGATCTGGATAACAGCCTGCGGAGCAGAGAGGATAAGGAGTCACTACTGGGGCCCCAACTTCTACCCCGTGGCCCCCCATGACTCCCTGTCCCACCCTGTCTCACCCAGACTCCCCGCTTAAGAGATGGGTGGCTGACATTACACATCAGTATCTGCTCCTTGAAGTCTCCACACACCAGAGAGATCCGGTAAGAGGCCTGACGGCAGGAGGAGAGCGTGGTTAGTGTCATGTATTAATACCCTCCACACATTACACAACCTGTCGCACCTCTGTGACATTAGCTTTACGGAAAGACAACCCATCCGGAACACCAACAGTCAGTCTGGTCTGATGAGCCTTCATATCCATGTTGTGCAGGCTAAGGAACATGGAGAACGAGGCACCATCCTGCACCACCAGGGGCGAATGCCTGAAACATAGGGAAGAAGTCACAAGATGCATCAATCACAGTGCAAGGCGGCCCCTCCATCTATCTGGGAAGACTTGGAGCCCCACTAAAGTGAGCACAGGGCCCTCCAACTCCACAGTACCTATTTATCTGCTACACAGGTACCAGCTGGTGACCACTGGTGTCCGCCAGCTATTCTCTAACCCTTGCACTGCTGAGTACAGAGCTATCCTGGGCTCCCTCCCCGACTATTGTGGGAGGACTCAGGGTAATTGGTGTGTAATAACACCCGGCTCCCTTGTCATCATAGCAGATTCTCCAGCTTCCACGCTTCCTTACATCCCTTCCCCATTTGTTGCGTTTCGCATGTGCAAAGTCACCTTTTGAACAGCTTTAGTGATGAGGGACCCACTCGTCACACCCTATCGCTCACGGTAGAACAAAAACATAAGCCCTATACCTTTTTTCTCCCAAGTGGGCTAAATTGGCTTCTGCCCCATTGGGGTTTTTTGCCTTCCTCTGGATAAACAAAGGGGGGTGGAAACTGGCTGAACTAGATGGACATTGTCTCCCTTCAGCCTAACATACTCTGTTACCTTCAAACACAAACCTACCATCCCCAGCAAGATGCAAGAGACGGAACTCAAAATTGTTTCTGTCTGGTACAGGATGCCCTCCCACCCGCACACCTTCATGCCTTCTGTGTCCCCACTATTTGGCGATGTGGAAGAGAACAAGGTACCACGTTACATATATTTTGGGACTGTCCAATACCAACAGATTTTTGGTCTGAGGTGTGGGGCATTACCTTCAGATTCACAAACTTCATTCTACCTAAATCGCCCACACAGTTTCTCTTGCACCTCAGTGATGTCCTACTGTCTACCTATAAATGCTTAGTGGTATTGTTAATGCAGCAAGAGTCTGTATCCTGAATCCATGGTGACAAACCACCTATCTCACTATGGTTTAACCCTTTGCAATCCAATTTTGGATTCAGGGTTTCCTAGGGGGCTTTCTCTTTCTGACATTATACAATGGCACCATCTGCTGGCTAGAGCCAGTACTGCGGTAGAGGACATGCTTGAGAGGCCCCCCGACAACAGAGCGGCCAGTAATATACAGTAAGAATACCCTGCCGGACGTCTTCCAACATCGAAGCTGTACAGCCTTCAATCAGAATGTCGTCAGACAGTGGATTGGAAAGGGTTAATACAGTAGAGGAGATCATGGAGATGGAGAGCCTCACTTGAGGGTACACACAACCCCTATCTGAACATGTGGTGTCATTGGATGGGATATCAGGATTGACTAGAGTACTAAAGCCCGTATACTCATTACATTATCCTGGGTAATCTAGCCTTGAAACTACACGGCCAACCTACTACGTTTCTTACAAGACTGATAAGCTTCTGATTGGGTCTCTTCATTCTTCTTCTTCACTCTACTCCTACTTCCACCGTTCCAACCCCTAGTTTTCCTCCTATTGAGATGCTGTTCATAAAATCTCTCTCTTCATGAAGATGTAGGCTTGATGGCCAGCAGTGTAAACTGGATAACTGGCTATCAGTCTCTCTATCTGTTGTGCCTATCATATCCTCCCAGAGACCCTTCTAGGTCCACGCGGCATCCTAGCACCCTTGTTTTTTATATATTTGAAAGTTACATAAATAAACAATTAAAACCCTGGTGATCATCAGCGGTGACACTACCTGTTCACCAGGGACTGGGGTTGGTTGGTGACCGGTACTTACGTGACTTTTATGCTCATGTCCATCTCGCAGATCGCTTCTTCACAGATTTGTAAGAAAATCTAAAGAGAAAGAAATAAGATGAGATTACAGGCAGCAGAGGTTACCCAAAGTCTTACACCATTCAGTGGTCTCTCCTCCAGACCACCCATCATATATAGGGCTCACATATGGTTGCTGCTCGATCATGGGATGGTCAGTAGATCCTAATAAACAAGAGCCCACCCTGCAAGTAAAGGCCTGTTTACACAGGATGAGTGTCTGGCAAAAGATGCCCAACACTCGTCCCATGTAAATGGGCCTTAAGTGTCATGTGGACACCACACCTACCAGATTGGTGGCACCAAGGCTACTGGATGGGGAAACAAGCCAAGGAGCATGAATCTGCATTGGAAAGGCTGTAAGAGACACCTGAACCTCAGAGAGATCTTCTACACCACAGTCCTAAGAAAGGAAAGAACAGAGAGGTGAGCCAAGCTCGCCTAGGAACGAGGATGACTAAGGTGAGCCTACTGACGAGCACCACCCAGGACTCATTTCACACCTCACCTGGAGGAATACCGTATAGTTCTGACACTGGGCACCCGGCCCCTGGATTGCTACAGTCCCATTCATCTCGCTCTGTTTGTTTGTGAAGAGAATTCGACTTTCCGGTCTATGAAAATCCAGAAGAAGACTGTACTGGATGGAAATGGACAAGGGACCTGTGAGACAAAACGTAAGAGTGAACCTATCAGAGGCCACATCCTGCTGCACCACCATGGGGCCAGATCCCACACGTAGGGTTTCCTACCTGTATATTTGGGGGTCAGTATCTCGACTTGCACACATGCCTCTAGGATTAGCTTACTATCACAGTCACTCGCCTTTAGACTGGAAACAACCATATATGTCTGGTTTGAGGTCACACTTATACTCACTTTAAGGAGAGGTTGGGATCTGTGTGGAAAATAAGAAGTGATAGACCTTAATACACCCCTCCACGTCTGCAGCCTCTGTTTGTGTTGTTCTGCTATTTTAATGTTTCCTGTTGTTTCGTGGGAGGGGTAACGGTTCGTACTTCATTCAGATGCCGCCAAAGAGTGGTCTGAGGTTATAGTTGGCTTTGTGCCAGGCTCCTCTGGCTTTGTTTCCTAGCCCTAGTACACTGGTCATGGCCTTGCTGTGCTTAATGAGGGACACTGACTATATACAGCAGTGAGGGATCTGGCTGGAAACCCTAAACCTATATCCATAATGACATCATGTGCTGCAGTAAAAAAGGACTTGTTCTACGTGTTTAAAAATGACGCACAATGACATCATACAACCTGTGCAGAGTCACGTGACCTCGCGATCCTACAACCACATCTATCAAGCCATCCTCTGTCATATCTAGGACTCCATGTATAGAGAGACCAAATCCCAGGACTCCTGGAGGACTCAGCAGCCTCTGAAACAGAAAAGAGACATATTGCAACCTGTCAACATCTCTATGACCCTCAGTCTCCTGTCTGTCATCTCTACAACACTTAGTCTTTTTCTCATCAGTTATCTCTATGATTCTCAAAGATAATGGACAACAGAAAGAATGAGGGTCAAAGGGATGACCAACAAGATGGATAGCAATCACTCATGTCACCTCTTCGATCCTGAGAAATGATTGACAAGTGAAGAGACTGAGGGTCACAGAAATGACGAGAGTGACCGAGGGCCATAGAGATGACAGACAAAAGAGAAATTAGGATCTTCGATCATTTTCGTCATTTTTTTGACTTGGTAACGCTGTTTTTCAAACTTTACTTTTCTTCACATACAGTTTAATGGTTACAGTACTCAGATGAGGCACATCATCTTGCTGGTTATATTGCATACAATCTTTTGCTGTTGCTTAATTTTCTTAACACATACTAAACAGAATATAGCAGTCAGACTACTTCACTGACTATCTTGAGTCCACACTAGCTCCACAGAAGCCGCACCCCAGAACCTAAAAATTTGCAGGTCTCTTTGGTATTAATAAATATAAATGCATTGACCAAAGTGGTGAAGTGTAATCCCTTATTGATTACTATACTTTGTGGCCTTGAATTAGCACCTTCATCAGGTCGAGCAGTTAATCAGAAGCAGGGTGCTAGTTTACCTCTGACTGTTCTTGGTATCCACTTCCTTTTTGACCTTCTTTTGGATCTTTGATCAATGGCTTCCTGCCAAAACATGTATTGAAATCTCTGGTTTTCCTTAATGGGTACTTGATGAAGGAGCCATTTTGGTGCAAAGGATTCATCCCCACTATTTTTATCCATAAATCTATATTAATCAGCGCCAGAGATGACCCACAAATTTTAATTCCTCTATTACCTGGAATATGGATGTATTCTGTTACTGATCCGGACAGCAGGATGTGAAATGGTGAATATGAGACTAAGGTTCTGTATAGTGCGTTCGCAGTGACTCCCCTAACAATGTGAGCTGATCACCAGCTGACTGTGTTTTGGCATTGTTCACACCCTATGAGACGTCTTGTCCTTCAGTGACAATCCCAGGTCTCCACTTAAGGCTGCCTGCAGACAGGCGGAAATTCCACATCGGGAAATCCCGCAGAATTTCCGCCCCTGGAAGCTGCCAGTCTCAGTCTCACAAGTCGTCACTTGTGAGTACTCACCGTCTTCTTCCTGTGACAATCTTCCAAGTCTTGTGCAGTGAAGCAGCTGATCTTCTTTAAGGGGTAAAGCCAGAACTCCAGGCGACCCTCCGCAAGGCCTACATCATACCTCCTGGCCTCCAGCTCACCACTCATGGTCAAGCTGCTCTAACCTCCAGTCCAACACCGCTTCTCCCAACAACCAGGCCTTCACTGGCTTCCAGTTCACCACAGCATCCCAGGTGAGCAGGGCTCAGGCCTAACCATCTTAGGCCAAACTTCAGGTCAAGCAGTTCGTCTATTGGAGTCAAACCTTTACCTTTATCTCCTAGCTATTCCTCTCAATAGTGTAGTGGTGCAGTGCACTGCCATCACTACGCACGCCTTCCAGTCGGTATTGGGCTCTTTTTGGGCCTATACCACAGTCTGTACCTCCTCCTGTAGCTTACAGCCAAAAAGACTGTTATTCACTTTGCAATATAGCTCAATGGGGCCGCCAAGTATCGCAACCCAGTCTCCAGATGACCTGAAACATCAAGGCCTTATATAGACTGTATAACATGAAAGGCACATATACATATAAAAGCAGAAACAAGGATTATTGATTAGTGAAGCCACCATCTAGTCCATTTTAAAGGATGCTCCTCAGTCCATGTACTGTAGAGGAAAGCACAAGGTTCACCCCCTTAAACGCCGCATCCACTAGTTTGTATATCTTCATTACCTGACTGTGGGCATCAGACAGTCCTGCAGCCTCCCCTTTGTATATATACAACGCTCCTTTTCCATCCATCTCATATGGAGCTCCCACAGCCACTTCAGTAAAGCCGTCTCCATCCAGGTCCCCGAGTGATGAGACTGCAGTTCCGAACTGAGACTGCAGATGGCCGGGTTCCCCATGGAGAGTCACTGTGCACTCCAGCTTCTGCTAAAGAGTAGGACTATTACTAAGACAGATTAACTTGGATCAAGTCTCATGTGGCTCACACATATCTCACCTCCATAAACCGGCACACAGAGACCTGTCCTGACCACTTAGCCTCATAGTGATGAGGAGCAGAAATCAGCACCAGGTCAGTCATACCATCTTGGTCAAGGTCTGAGACTGCAATCTCTGCTCCAAAGTACGAACCGACCTACAAGACGGAAAAGTGTCTTTTGATGAGGACTTGACTTCCTATCCCCTTGTCCCCATGAACTCCATCATCAGAATCTCACCTGTTTCCCTAGTAAGGAGTCAATCTTCTTCCATTTAGGTTCACCTGCAACTTCCTGCAGGACAGTGACTAGTCCGACATACTGGTAACGTGGAGACCCCACTACACAAAGAAGTCCTTTCCCAGTATGAAGCAGTTTCACAGAGTAACCTGTGGTAAGTAATAGACTGGTTGGTGACTATGCCCAGAGGACCGAAGATCTGTCCCCAGGCTAGTGGGTAACTATGCCCCGGAAGACCGATGATCTGTCCCCAGGCTGGTGGGTGACTATGCCATGAAGGCACGATGATCTGTCACCAGGCTGGTGGGTCACTATGCCCGGAAGATTGATGATCTGTCCCCAGGCTGGTGGGTGGCTACGCCATTGGAGAACTGATAATCTGTCCCCAGGCTGGTGGGTGACTATGCCCCGGAGGACTGATGATCTGTTCCTAGGGTGGTGAGTGACTATGCCCCAGAGGACCGATGATCTGTCCCCAGGCGGCTGGGTGACTATGATCCGGAGGACTGATGATCTGTTCCCAGGCTGGTGGGTGATTTTGCCCAGAGGACCGATGATCTGTCCCCAGGGTGGTGAGTGACTGCCCCAGAGGACTGCTGATCTGTCCCCAGGCTGGTGAGTGACTATGCCCCAGAAGACTGATGATCTGTCCCTAGGGTGGTGGGTGACTATGCCGCAGAATACTGATGATCTGTCCCTAGGGTGGTGGGTGACTATGCCCCGGAGGACCAATGATCTGTCCCCAGGCTGGTGGGTTACTATGCCCTGGAGAACTGATGATCTGTCCCAAGGCTGGTGAGTGACTATGCCCTGGAGGACTGGTGATCATTCCCCAGGCTGGTAAGTGACTACACCCTGGAGGACTGGTGATCATTCCCCAGGCTGGGGGGTGACTATGCCCTGGAGGACTGGTGATCTTTCCCTAGGGTGGTGGGTGACTAAGCCCCAGAAGACTGATGATCTGTGGCTAGGGTGGTGGAGGACTATGCCCCGGAAGACTGATGATCTGTGGCTAGGGTGGTGGAGGACTATGCCCCGGAAGACTGATGATCTGTCCCTAGGCTGGTGAGCGACTATGCCCTGGAGGACCGATGATCTGTCCCAAAGCTGGTGGGTGACTATGCCCCGGAGGACCGAATGATCTGTCCCCAGGCTGGTGGATGACTATGCCCCAGAGGACCGATGATCTGTCCCCAGGCTGGTGAGTGACTATGCCCCAGAAGACTGATGATCTGTTCCCAGGCTGGTGGGTGACCATGCCCGGAAGACTGATGATCTGTCCCCTAGACTCGCAAAGTCTTATATATATATATATATATATATATATCTCTTAGTATAAGAGGTAGGCACATAATTATACAGAGAAGAAAGTGATAAATAGCAGCTGCGCTCACCCAGATAGCCATTCCTATCCTCTTCTTTTGAGGACATGTAAACGAGTTGTTCCTGCTCCAGGATTCCACCGGACCAATCGAATATACCAGGATCTCCAAGAATCTCCCGATCCTACAAGAAAGAGTAATGTTTATAGGATGAGGTGAGCGCCACATGTCCTGGATGTGGTGGGGGATACAGAGAATTCCCCTAAGAATGACATCCACAGTGAGGCCCCTCCGAAAGAGGGACTATTAAATATTGTACAAGAACAACAAGGCATCTGGTCATTCTTTCACATACAAGAATAACCTGACCGTAGCCATGATAGATATGTCATCGGTACCACCGTGTGTGCAGGGGGGACCACAGTATGTTATATGGGGTACTGGTATATCTTGTCTCCACCGGAAGAATGGGTAGAGACATGGATTGGCCTGGTTGAGTTGTAGGGGAGGGCTTGTTGATGCCCACAACAGTGCTCCCATCTTCCCTGCTGAAGACGCTGCAGTCAGTGTCTCGCCTCCCATCTGCCATACCAGCCCCATGTCAGCCTGCGTTGCTGCTGCGAGTCTCCCATGCCAAACCCGCTGCCTGTGCTCTGTGGGCCGCTGTGACCATCAGCCGCCGTCGGCTGTCTATCAGCTCCCTCTGTCCTGTCGTCCCTGCTCGCATCTCCGCTGTCACACTGCACCTCCACCCCCGCCATCCTCCGCTCATGGCCCGGCTGCCACGGTGTTTCCTCAGTGCCGTGACATGTGACGGAGCCACCATCCCTCACTCTTCCCCGGCGCTGTCCTCCCCTATGTGCTTCCGGTTGCGCTTTCTGTGTCCTCCCTGGCCACCGCGATCCCCCTCACTCTCCCCCGGCGCTCTGTGCTCCTGGCTGCCGTCCACTATTAGTCTCCTCTCTGGCAACTGCACTAAAACAGAAAGCGGGGCCGTCTTCTGGGGCGCAGGGATGGCATGCCATATTGCAGGGAGGGCGGCGGCAATCCTATTACAGCCGGACCCATTGCAAGGAGGCCGTCGGGGAAGCTGCTTGAAGCTGAGACAGAAGGGTATTGCATAGCCCAGCTAATCAGCAAGTGCGGGTGTACACTATACCTCCCACAGCACAATCCTAGGTCTTCACCCTTTTTTGTGGTGGAGGCAAGATACACCAGTACCGTTATAAGACAAAACCGCAATATGTGTGCACATCTGGCACATGCCGGACCTGAATGGTGCCCAATGCACCCCACTGGCTGAATTGAGGTCCACTAGGCTCTTTGCATGCCAGCCAACATTTTCCTGGATAATACCGTGCAGAATGCTGTGCTTTTTTTTGTCTGGATTTTGTGCCGGCTCTGCATATGCGTCTATCCCCAAACAGCGGGGTTATTGACATACTGTACATCGACTTTTATGAGGGGGGTCTCCAATTCCTTTAATGCCCTCCAGAAATTCATTTTCACAACGTTAAAAAACGGTGTACTGTATCCAAGACTTCTGCACCACTCCTGCAATGGTGGATTCCATCCTGCTAACAGCCCTTGATGAAGGTGCGCAAGCCTTCACAGTTCGCCTTTGCATGTATAGTTTTCTGGCTTGGTTTCCTATTTCTACTCATTGTTAAAGAGTCGTACACAGTTGCCATCCAATAGGTGGCGCTGCAGAGGTATTGTTCCATCTTCCTTATTTGCACAGCTCCAGTAAAGCATGCTCAAAAATGCCTTGTAAAAGGAAAAAGTGAGCTAACAAATCTAAAGTCCAGAGGGAAAACCACCAAGAGTTAAAAGAGACGAACAGAAACGTAACAAGCTGAGGAAACGTGAAGACCATGTGCTGGGTGATGTCTGATTATACTTAGGCCCCACTTACACATGCGGCCGGCAATCTGCCATGATTTCACTTTAGTTTTCGGACGCAGGTTCTTGCCGCTGACAGCAGAATTTAGCGCCCTCATCATTGTGATGGATAATTAGGTGTGCTAAATAAAAGCAGACAACACTTGAAAATCGTGGCATTAGAAAACACCGCGATTGAGCGCATATCTGAGGCCCCATTGAAATCAATGGGAGCATTATATCGCTATTACTACAGTGTTCAAAACGCTGCAGTAAAAAGCGCATGTGTGTGAGCGGCCTTAGAATGTCCGCCTTTTGTTTGTTTTGAATGCATGCGTATTTTTTTTTTTTTTTTTTAATCGTCACACATTTTTTGTCCCGTTTGTCACTTATCTAAACTTTACTTTTTCCTAAACTATAATTATTTCTCACTAGAATGCAAGTTTTGGAATTCAAAGAATATGACAGAAAAGTTACTTCAGGTCTTTAACATTAATAGTCCACATCCTCCTCCCCCTCAGTGAACTCATAATAGTCCAGCTACTGCTTGTGGATTGCTTAAAAAGGTTTTCCCATCACTTAAAATTGCTTCACAATCACTCCGTCCTTCCTGGTTGCTACTGACCTGGACATGTGACTGCTGCAGCCAATCACTGTCCACAGTGACCTTTTATAGCCAGTGATTGGCTTCATCGGCAGCATCCGCCATTACAATGGAGTGGAAGTCCATCACCAGAAAGACTTTAAACAACAGAACTGGCAGTAGAGCCGACCGCCGAATACGTTTTGGCTTCTAGAAGGCAAAGGAAAAGCCACTTGCTGCAAACTCTGGATGGGCTGACAAACACTAAAACTGGACGCCTCATCTGTGGTATTCGATAATATGAAGTGACAATGTTGTAGGGTCCAGAGACACGGTGGCAGATCGTTCAGGAATTACAGCTTCTTTAAGAAGAAATAATTTTCATTCCTTAAGGACTGAACTGTAGACTAAAGGCCACTTCCTCTCTTCTAAAATGCAGTTTTCAGTAAGATGAAAAGGAGGGTCTGACAGATGCAGATACCCCTGATCGTTGCCTTATTGATCTGGCAGTGCGCTGATTGATCATCGGGGGAGAGATCTGCAGCCATACATACCGCGGCTACACCCTCTCCCTGCCCGATCAGTGCAGATAACACTGGAGATCACTCAGATATCTCCCCGAGGTGCAGGTGCTCCTCTGTGTGCACAGGGATAGACCATAGCAAAGACCAAAGAGCTTGAAGAAGCAGCAGGACCGCAGATTATGTCAGAACCACGTGAGCAGAAGCAGCTGTATAGGGTCATGTATTACACTTGTATGTAGGGATTTAGTGGTAGTGAAATCAGTGTCCAACATGTCAGTTGCAGAGCTGTAGGTGTGCGCATGTATGTATGTAACAGAGCTGTATATGTGTGCCCACATGTAGCAGAGTTGTGCATGCTGCGGAGCTGTGTGTTGTGCCCACGTACAAGGTGTATACAGATGTGAAAGTCAAACCAAAATCTTTCAGCATTAAGATGGTACCTGAAAAGTATCAGACAGGGGGCTGCACTGCAGAGAAGTGGCTGCAATGCACACAGAAGACCTCCAGAGTGCGAAAGGCAATCAGGTGGAGGGGGGCAGGGATGAAAAATGTGTTTTCGCTCTAGTGGCTCTTTAATAGAAAAAAACTATTGCATTTTCCTTTTATAAAAAAAGTGTCGCCTCTGCTTTAACAAGAGATGTTCCCAGAATTTACACTATTAACCCCTTAAGGACCAAGCGCTTGGTCCTGGGCTTTAATCCCGGCCGATAGTAAAAATATGGCATGAGATTAAAGCTTTTGCTGCTGCAATGAATCAGAAGCATGTCGGGTTATCAGCTGTTAGCTACAGCTGAGAACCCGAAGAAGAAGGGAAAAGCGGTTTTTAACCCTTTCTGCCTTCTCCTTTCCCAAGTACACAGAGTTCAATGGGTGCTACGTACTAAAAAGTGAAAGTGTTTCTTCCAACTATGTGAACCAGCAGTCATGTGACTACCAGGAGCCCCTTGTTACAGCAAAGTTGCAGGGTCCTAGCGCACCCTGATCAGCTCTGCAAATGACTATTGTCACTATAGGGGGAGGTCTTCCCCTGTAACTGGGGATCCTATGGATGCTCCAGCAACAGTCTCAAATAAAAAATTAAAACAAAAAAAAATGTGAATGACCCCCGAAGGTCTTAAATGACGTTATAGGGGACATATTTGGTAAAAAAAATAATAACATAAATAAGTGAAAAAACCCATTAGAGAATAAAATAAAAATGTACATAAAAAAGAAAATAACCCAAAGCCGGCGCCGTATGCGCCCTGTAATCCAAAACTATACATATTATATATCCAAATGTCCGAAACAAATTGAGGAACCCATTCCTATACTTTATTTTAGCGTAAATATACTAATTAAAAAAAAAATTTAAATGTAAAAAAAAAAAAAGCATTTTATTTGTATTTTTCCCCCAATAAAGCTAAAAAACGAGAAAGAAAGTCAGTGAAAAAGATATTCTGAGGCACCTTCTTTGTCCCACTGGGCAGAGAGAGCTTCACAACTGTGCCGCTTTGAAGAAATTGCAAACTGGGAAAATGGTACAAGACACAAATTTTTAAGCATTTGGAAACCTTGGTGCGAATACATCACTTCAAACAATTTCAGCTTGGGTCCATAAACTTCACCCCATGCGCTCTACTACCTCATAAATTCCCCACATACTCTACTCCCCCAAAGCTTCCAAAAATCCGTCTTCAGGTGAAACCTTGAATGTGTTTGGAGATAATTTTCTCATTTACCACATAACAGCGATCGCCCTAGGCCGAATGTCACACACCCGTCGCGAATTCCGCAGCAATGTTCTGCGATCCCTGTTGTATGGCATGAAAAATGTATGTAGCAGAGCTCTGTGTGTGTGACGTGTATGTATCAGAGCTATGTGTGTGTGTGACATGCATGTATCAGAGCTATGTGTGTGTGACATGCATGTATAAGAGCTGCATGGTGCATTGCGCCACCAAAAACACTGGTACTATAATTTCCTAATAATTGCTAGTAACTACTGAAAAGTAACAAATGGTAGCGGGAGTTCAGCCCTTCAGTCCGCTCCGCAGTCTGACTTTATATCAGATATAAATATATTTGGCGCAGAACTCAGTCGCCTTAAGTGCATTTTTAACCCCTTAGTAAATGGTTTCCCCTTTTGTGTTCCTGCGGTCATAACTTTTTAATTTTTTTTTCATCAGTGTCACTGTATGACATCTTGTATTTTGTGGGACAAGATCTAATTTTTATAGAAACCAATTTCAGGTCCTTATAATGTATTGAAAAACTTTTATTTTTTTTTGCTGAGGACAATGGAAAAAGAGTTATTTCACTTCAGTTTTTTTTGTGAATTTTTATGGTGTTCCTATGTGGTTTAAATGTTATGTTACCGTTATTCTACGGGTGATTACAATTATGACAACAAATTTAGAGAGGTTTTATTATGTTTTCCAACTTTTGTGTAATATAAAGACTATTATTTTACAAAAATACTTTTTGTGTGGCGCCACATTCCAGGGCAGAGCATTTTTATTTCTCCAAAAAAGAGCCTGGTAACTACAGGCCGGTAAGTCTCACTTCAATAATTGGAAAAATATTCGAGGGGTTTCCGAGAGATGCCATCGATGAGTACCTCAAGGAGAACAATGGAATAACTCCTCACCAGCATGGGTTCATGAAGAGTCGATCATGTCAGACCAATCTGATCAGCTTCTACGATGAAGTAAGCTCTAGGCTGGACCTAGGAGAGTCTATTGATCTTGTATACCTGGACTTCTCTAAAGCATTTGACACTGTGCCGCATAATAGGCTAATATATAAAATGAGACAGCTCGGACTGGGCGAAAACGTGTGTAAGTGGGTAAGGAACTGGCTCAGAGATAGAAAGCAGAGGGTGGTAATAAATGGTTCATGCTCTGATTGGGCCACCGTTGCTAGTGGGGTGCCACAGTGTTCAGTATTAGGCCCCATTCTGTTCAATATATTTAATAACAACCTGATAGAGGGGCTGCACAGCAAAATATCAATATTTGCAGATGATACAAAATTATTCAATATAATTAATACAATGGAGGACAATGTGCGGCTACAAACGGACCTGGACAAGCTGGGGGCTTGGGCAGAAAAATGGCAAATGATGTTCAATGTGGATAAATGTAAGGTTATGCACATGGGCAGGAGAAACGGATGTCACCAATATACACTAAATGGGGTACAGCTAGGGAAAAGTGATATGGAAAAAGACCTGGGGGTACTAGTGGATTGTAGACTAAACTGGAGTAACCAATGCCAGTCAGCTGCTGCAAAAGCTAATAAAGTCTTGGGGTGCATTAAAAGAGGTATAGGGGCGAAGGGCGAGAACATTATCCTCCCACTATATAATGCACTTGTCAGGCCTCACATGGAATACTGTGCAAAGTTCTGGTCACCGGTGCTCAGGAAAGATGTCACAGTGCTTGAGGGGGTTCAAAGAAGGGCGACTAAATTAATAAAAGGAATGAAGGGACTGGAATACCCAGAGAGGCTATCCAAATTGGGACTATTTACTCTAGAAAAAAGACGGCTAAGGGGCGACCAAATAACCATGTATAAGTACATGAGGGGACAATACAAGGATCTCTCCCAGGATCTGTTTATACCCAGGACTGTGACAGTAACAAGAGGGCATCCTCTATGTCTAGAAGAAAGCAGGTTTCATCACCAACACAGAAAAGGGTTCTTTACTGTAAGAGCAGTGAGACTGTGGAACTCTTTGCCTGAGGGTGTGGTGATGGCAAAATCCATAGAGGAGTTTAAGAGGGGGCTAGACGTTTTTCTAGAACACTACTATATTACAGGATACAGACATTAGGTGACCAGCGGCGTTGATGATCTCAAATGTTGATCCAGGGATTACTTTGGCTGCCGTTATGGAGTCAGGAAGGAATTTTTTCCCTCCAAATGAGCTAAATTGGCTTGTTGTTTTTTTTTTTCCTTCCTCTGGACCAACAAGGGGGGGGGGGGGGCTAAAACAGGCTGAACTAGATGGACATTGTCTTCATTCAGCCTAACATACTGTGTGGTTGACAGAGCTGTACCAGGGATGCTTTTTGTGGGACTTTTTATTGGTACCATATTGACATATATATGATTTTTTTTTTTTATTATTTTTTATTTCTGGGAAAACAAGATGAATAGAAAATGGCTATTTGGGATTTTTTTATGCAATTTTCCATGCTTGATAAATAATGTAATATTTTATGGTACGGATTGTTATGGATGTGGCGATACCAATTTTGTGTAGGGTTTATTTTTGTTGTTCTCATATTTTCAAAATTTAAAGCCCTGTGAAAGTTTTTACTTTTTTTCTGCAAAAACATTTAGATGCCATAGTCAGCAATAACCGCCGCATTGTTTTCTTGAAAAGAAACCCATAAGTGACAATCAGAGAGCAAATATGCTTTCTGATTGATGGGGATAATAACATAAATAAAAATTTAGGTCACCCCTCCCTTAGGCCAGGGAGATATACAGAAGAATCCCAGATCTTATCTGTTGCTGCTGGTCAGACATCTGTTTAATGCAGCTAGGGCAAGCATTCTGAAGCGTTGGCGGCAAACTTACCCTCCTATCGCGATGTGGTTTAATATGATCCCCAAGACGATGGAGATGGAGGAACTCACAGCATCTATCAAAGATTCGCTGGATGAGTTCCCTTAAACTTACTGGATCGAGTTCCTAGACTCTAAGGGCTAAAGAATTTGAATGGTTAAGGTCTCCCCTGACCCAATTCTCAGGTTCCTTATATGGGTATCTGGATCCTGTGCGCCTATACCCCTCTCCCACTTAAAAATGGGGGTTAGACTATGGGATGCTTCCCCCCCGCCCCTTTTTTTCTCTCTTCTCCTTCATCTCTACCATTTCTTCATCTCTACCACTAACCTTTTAGACTCATTTTCATGAGTGAATAGTACAGGAGGATATAAAAAATCTTATATTGCATCTTACTAGAGCTAGAAGATCAGCTACTTCTTCTCATCCTCTTTCTGCAGTGATCACTCAACTCTGAATGTACTGAGAAAGTCTTTAGACCAATAGATCGGCTTGAAGCTGTTGCTCATAGAAGTCTATGGAGAGGAGAGTAGGAGGGAGTTGGAAGAAGACAGAAAAAAACGAGACTGCCAAAGAGACCAGATCTGTGGAGTGTGATGTCTGACCTCCAATGTATCTGGTCAGGTCTGCAAGTCAGCAGTACCAGGCGTAGGTTGTCCAATAGGCAAGATGATGCACTCGCCACGTGTAAAGGCGGCCACAGATTTCTGGACAGTTTGACGGCTGATCTCCAGGAGCTGGAGGATCCTCCACAGAATGTTTAAGAGGGGGGTAAGGGTGGATAATGGGAACTTTCCACAGGCTCTGCCACATTGAGCGGCCTACCATATATCCTATGTACATTGGCCCCTTCCTCATGGGATTTTGTCCATCCCAGACCATTTTTCAGTGCAGTTTTGAGGGATTCTCTCATTGATGTGTCACCAGTATACTCATTGAGGCTTACTGGGAATTTCTTAGACACTGATGTAAATATTAATCACCCATCCTGGTGATCACATGAATCTGTAACCCCACAAATACTCTAATAATGGTCCACAAAGTAGCCTCCGTACTCTCCTTAATCAGTTCTTAGAAGTAGTCCCTGTAACGCCTTCAATGATTGTCCCCAGGGGAAACCCCTGTACTCCCATCAATGATGGTCCCCAAGGGAAGGCCATGTACCCCCTTCAATGATGGTCCCCAGGGAAATGCCATGTACCCCCTTCAATGATGGTCCCCAGGGAAAGGCCATGTACCCCCTTCAATGATGGTCCCCAGGGAAAGGCCATGTACCCTCCTTAATGATGGTCCCCAGGGAAAACCCCTGTACCCCCTTCAATAATGGTCCCCAGTGGAAGGCCATGTACCCCCCTCAATGATGGTCCCCAGGGGAAGGCCATGTACCACTCTCAATAATGGTCCCTAGGGGAAGGCCCTGTACCCCCTTCAATAATGGTCCCCAGGGGAAGGCCATGTACCCCCCTCAATGATGGTCCCCAGGGGAAGCCCATCTACCACCCTCAATGATGGTCCCCGGGGGAAACCCCTGTACCCCCTCAATGATGGTCCCCAGGGGAAGGCCATTTACCACCCTCAATGATGGTCCCCAGAGGAAGGCCATTTACCCCCCACAATGATGGTACCCAGGGGAAGGCCATTTACCACCCTTAATGATGGTCCCCAGGGAAAGGTCATGTACCCCCCCCCCCTCAATGATGGTCCCCAGGGAAAGGTCATGTACCCCCCCCCCCCTCAATGATGGTCCCCAGGGAAAGGTCATGTACCCCCCTCAATGATGGTCTTCAGGGGAAGGCCATGTACCCCCTAAATGATTGTTCCCAGAAGAATCTCCTGTACCCCCTTAAGTTATGGACCTGTTCTAGAAAAACATGCACAGTGCCCCCATCACAGAAATTATTGAGCACATCATACTATACACATACATCCCTCCTCCTGTCACCTACCTCTGTGAGAGCAGCACTCAGTGCAGCGGAAGACATTTCACGAGAAAAATTGGAACCTTGTGCAACTCCTGAAACCAGAAATGACATGTGTATGTAGCCGATAAGAAAAGAGCTGGAAACCACAATATATACTTCTATCCCCTCAGGATCAGTACAGGATAAGTAATGTATGTGCACAGTGACTCCACCAGCAGAATACTGAGTGCAGCTCTGGAGTATAATACAGGATGCAAACCAGGTTCAGTACAGGATAAGTAATGTATGCACACAGTGACTCCAACAGCAGAATAGTGAATGGAGCTCTGGAGTATAATACAGGATGTAACTCAGGAGCAGTACAGGATAAGTAATGTATGTACACAGTGACTCCACCAGCAGAATAGTGAGTGCAGCTCTGGAGTATAATACAGGATGTAACTCACGATCAGTACGAGATAAGTAATGTATATACACACAGTGACTCCACCAGCAGAATAGTGAGTGCAGCTCTGGAGTATAATACAGGATGTAACTCACGATCAGTACGAGATAAGTAATGTATATACACACAGTGACTCCACCAGCAGAATAGTGAGTGCAGCTCTGGAGTATAATACAGGATGTAACTTAGGATCAGTACAAGATAAGCAATGTATATACACAGTGACTACACCAGCAGAATAGTGAGTGCAGCTCTGGAGTATAATGCAGGATGTAACTCAGGAGCAGTACAGGATAAGTAATGTATGTACACAGTGACTCCACCAGCAGAATAGTGAGTGCAGCTCTGAAGTATAATACAGGATGTAACTCAGGATAGGTAACGTAATGTATCACTTTTATGTACATTACTTATGTGTGTATACTGTAATCAGAAGTGATCAAGGAGAAGAAAACTCTGTATTCAAGTCCATCACCCTAAGACTCACCCTCAATGGCCAAAATCTTGGTTTGCAGCTCTTTAAAGAAACCCTCCAGGTTGGAGTAGTCCTGCATCACATGCATGTGGCTTTCTGGTGGTTTAGAAGCCAGTTCAGTATTACGCTCTAGTATAAAGTTTTTTCCTACCTATTAATGAAAGAATGGAGGAGATGACACTTGTAAAATGTATAGAAGCTGGGATTTGATATCATAGTATGCAGGGTAAGGAGCAGAGTACAGAAGATAGCATCATAGGTGAGGAGTAGAGAACGTAGGATAGCCCTGTGATGATGTGAAGGAAAGAAAATAGCCATGTAGTGATTTAATGGGTGATAAATGACAGACAGAATGTAGGCTTGTGATGATGTAATGGGTGACGAGTATAGCACTGATGTAATGTGTGAGGAGTGGAGGACAGATGACAGCCCTGTGATGATGTAATGGGTGACGAGTATAGCACTGATGTAATGTGTGAGGAGTGGAGGACAGATGACAGCCCTGTGATGATGTAATGGGTGACAAGTATAGCACTGATGTAATGTGTGAGGAGTGGAGGACAGATGACAGCCCTGTGATGATGTAATGTGCGAGAAGTGGAGGACAGCACTATGATGATATAATGGCTAGGTGTGGAGGACAGAGAATAGCACTTTGATGATGTAATGTGCGAGAAGTGGAGGACAGCACTACGATATTATGGCTAGGAGTGGAGGACAGAGGATAGACCTGTGATGATGTAATGTGCGAGAAGTGGAGGACAGAGGATAGCCCTGTGATGATGTAATGTGCGAGAAGTGGAGGACAGCACTATGATGATATAATGGCTAGGTGTGGAGGACAGAGAATAGCACTTTGATGATGTAATGTGCGAGAAGTGGAGGACAGCACTACGATATTATGGCTAGGAGTGGAGGACAGAGGATAGACCTGTGATGATGTAATGTGCGAGAAGTGGAGGACAGAGGATAGCCCTGTGATGATGTTATGTGCGAGGAGTGGAGGACAGCCCTGTGATGATGTAATGTGCGAGAAGTGGAGGACAGAGGATAGCCCTGTGATGATGTTATGTGTGAGGAGTGAGGGACAGAGGATAGACCTGTGATGATGTAATGTGCGAGAAGTGGAGGACAGCACTATGATGATATAATGGCTGGGAGTGGGGGACAGAGGATAGACCTGTGATGATGTAATGTGCAAGGAGTGGAGGACAGCACTACGATATTATGGCTAGGAGTGAGGGACAGAGGATAGACCTGTGATGATGTAATGTGCGAGGAGTGGAGGACAGCACTATGATGATATAATGGCTAAGCTTGGAGGACAGAGGGTAGCCCTGTGATGATGTAATGTGCGAGAAGTGGAGGACAGCACTACGATATTATGGCTAGGAGTGGGGGACAGAGGATAGACCTGTGATGATGTAATGTGCAAGGAGTGGAGGACAGCACTTTGATATTATGGCTAGGAGTGGGGGACAGAGGATAGCCCTGTGATGATGTTATGTGCGAGGAGTGGAGGACAGAGGATAGCCCTGTGATGATGTTATGTGCGACGAGTGGAGGACAGAGGATAGCCCTGTGATGATGTTATGTGCGACGAGTGGAGGACAGAGGATAGCCCTGTGATGATGTTATGTGCGAGGAGTGGAGGACAGAGGATAGCCCTGTGATGATGTTATGTGCGAGGAGTGGAGGACAGCCCTGTGATGATGTTATGTGCGAGGAGTGGAGGACAGCCCTGTGATGATGTTATGTGCGAGGAGTGGAGGACAGCCCTGTGATGATGTTATGTGCGAGGAGTGGAGGACAGCCCTGTGATGATGTTATGTGCGAGGAGTGGAGGACAGAGGATAGCCCTGTGATGATGTTATGTGCGAGGAGTGGAGGACAGAGGATAGCCCTGTGATGATGTTATGTGCGAGGAGTGGGGGACAGAGGATAGCCCTGTAATGATGTTATATGTGAGGAGTGGAGGATAGCCCTGTGATAATGTAATGTGCGAGGAGTGGAGGACAGAGGATAGCCCTGTGATGATGTTATGTGCGAGGAGTGGAGGACAGAGGATAGCCCTGTGATGATGTTATGTGCGAGGAGTGGAGGACAGAGGATAGCCCTGTGATGATGTAATGTGTGAGGAGTGGAGGACAGCCCTGTGATGATGTAATATGTGAGGAGTGGAGGATAGCCCTGTGATGATGTAATGTATGAGGAGTGGAGGATAGCCCTGTGATGATGTTATGTGTGAGGAGTGGAGTACAGCCCTGTGAAGATGTAATGTGTGAGGAGTGGAGGACAGAGGATAGCCCTGTGATGATGTAATGTGTAAGGAGTGGAGGATAGCCCTGTGATGATGTAATGTGCGAGAAGTGGAGGGCAGAGGATAGCCCTGTGATGAGGTTATGTGCGAGGAGTGGAGGACAGAGGATAGCCCTGTGATGATGTTATGTGTGAGGAGTGGAGGACAGAGGATAGCCCTGTGATGATGTTATGTGTGAGGAGTGGAGGACAGAGGATAGCCCTGTGATGATGTAATGTGTGAGGAGTGGAGGATAGCCCTGTGATGATGTAATGTGTGAGGAGTGGAGGATAGCCCTGTGATGATGTAATGTGCGAGGAGTGGAGAACAGAGGATAGCCCTGTGATGATGTTATGTGCAAGGAGTGGAGGACAGAGGATAGCCCTGTGATGATGTTATGTGTGACAAGTGGAGGACAGAGTATAGCCTTGTGATGATGTAATGTGTGAGGAGTGGAGGGCAGAATATAGCATTGGGATATCAAAGGAGAAACAGATTACCCCAATAATATAACGTGTGACTTTTTGTTTGTCCGCAGCTTCTGTGTCTCCATTGTTTTTATCGTTTGCCTCGCCATCTGTTAGAAGAAGAAGAATCCTCTTGGCCTCCTGTCGGACTCCAGCTGCTGGGGTGAAGATCTCATCTCTGCAGGATTACATAGGATGTTAGAGAGTGTGTATCAACATAATATAAGAAATAGACTCTTCTCCGTCAGGAATCCATAACCTGCAGCTAATACGTTTCAGAAGTATAAACCACAACATGTTTATGGGATCAGATGCAGGTCAGAAAGCTGATGGGACGGACTGTGCACAATACCCTTGTGTGCACACGTGAGGCCTCTGCTGCTACCTACTTTATGTAACAGCAGAGCTGGAATGAGCAGCCAACATACTTCAATGGTATCATTTTCAGGTTGTTTCAGGATATTACGGAGCTTCTCTGAGCACTTACAGTGTGAATCTGATGGCTTTGTAGGTATTTGTCGCTCCTCCCTTGTGCTCCATGTTCTCAATGCGTTTTTCACCTTCTCCAAGCTTATAGTCCTTGAAATCAAAAATTTTCTGTGGCTTGCTTCCATACTGAACGACAGCAAACTACGGAATAGAAAAGTGATTATTTATTGTGGAGGAAACAGGGGGAACAAAATGAAGAACCGCCAGAGAGAACAGACCCCAGGGTAAAATGAGAGATGCTACCACTGATGCTGGACAGCAGTAAATGGAGATCATGGAAAGTACTGAGGGGGTATGGGAGGTGTGTGATGGAGGAGGCTAAAGAATGGAGAAACCGGTAAGTGATGGAAGAGGAGCAGGCTGGAGAATGCAGATATTGGTATATCATGGTGAAGACGGAGGCTGGAGATATTGGTATGTGATGGTAGTGGAAGGTACTGGTGAATGAAGATACTGTCGTATGAGGGTGCTGGGCAGTAGTAAATGGATCTCATGGAAGGTACTGAGGGGGTGTGGGAGGCCTGTGGGAAATATGGCTAGGTGTAATAGAGGAGGCTGCTGGAAAATGGAGATATTGGAATGCGATGGTGGAGAATTGCGATATTGGGTGAGATGATAGAGGAGGAGACTAGAAGATGGAGACATTGGTTTGAGATGGAGGAGTGGGCTCAAGAATGGAGATATTGGTATGTGATGGTGGAAGATGGAGATTTTAGATGGTGATGGGAAATCGATGGTAGTGATTGTTGAGATTTTTGAAACCTCAGGAGAGAAGTCGGAGTGAATGGAAACACTCGGGTGGGAGGTGGGGATTGTGATGTGCTGTTAAATGGACATTTTGGAAGATGCAGGGGGTGAGAGGTAGTGAACATCCAGCTCTCATACCTCCTTGCCATGGTCAAGTCTCTTACATTCACAGTGCTGTTCTTCAGGTTAAGGATTGCTTTGAGCAAGAAACTCTTAACAGATGCAAACTCGGGAGTGCCCACACTGAACGAGTCATCGAATAGGAAACACAGGTCCACCTCCACCTTCTGGCACACTGGAAGGACATCAAAGAGGAAGGAAGGATGAACACTGACAACTTTTTTAAAGGTGGACGACTTCTTACCAGATAATTTGAATTGACAAATGATCGCTTTGGCTAAAGTAATTATTTTCATCAACTTAAGTGTATAAGCACCTTTAGGAATAGGCAATGTCGGCGAGGGAGTAAGCAATAGGTAAGGATGGAGGAGGGCACAGGTGGGGGTAGGGAGTGGCAGTAGGTAGGGATGGAGGAACACAGGTAGGGAAGGGAGATAGAGGCAGTAGCTAGAGATGGAGGAAAGCAAGAGATGGAGAAAAGGAGAAACAGGCAGTTGGTAGGGATGGAGGAGAACATAGGCAGGGAAGGACAAGCAGTAGGTAGAGATGGAGGAAAGCAAGAAGCGAAGAGAGGGAGACAGGGAGTACGTAGTGATAGAGTAAGGTAGAAGTCGGTAAGTAGGGATGGAGGGAGAGCACCACTAGCCCCATAATTTCTCTTATGTGCCCTCTATGAGGGATCTTCTCAACAATGTTCAATAAAAACAATATTGCGAGTGATTTATATAACACGGGTGAATGTTACGAGGCCTCCGCCCGGCACTCATCCGGACGTGTGTATGACAAGGTGCGGGGCCGAAGCTCACATCAGTATGATGCATCCCAAGGACCTTCTATCAGCGTCCGCCAGTCATGAGCAGAAGCCCTGGCAGCATATACTGGTACTAGGGGCACTGCCTTCCATCACGGCACTGACCTTGATAACCGGGAGTTCTTTTCACAGATGCTGTGAGACTGGAGTCCACGGTGTAGCAGGCGCCATTCATGTACAGGGTCTTGGAACAGTCATGAGGTTTGTCAGAACCACATACCTGAAGGCAAACAGAGCAAGTACTCAGGGCAAGACGGACTGAAGATTTCTGGAGACACTCAAACCGGACTTTATTAATTCATGTATATATGAAAGAAGTAAGTGACCCGTGTGCAATTACCATCCATTGTCATCTCAGACCTGCTCTTCGGCCACACAAAACATTAAAGAGGAGAGTGATAAACAATTTGCAGACCTGCCACGTCCCTGTCACGCCTGGTATTCCCCATGGCAGATGTTTCAACCATCAGCGAGAAACATATTCCCTCCTCCATAAGTGTTTCCAGCTGTGCCATGTCTGAGGGCTTTCCATTTACCACAACCGTTAGCATCTTGATGGGACTTATGTTTAGGCTGTTGACAGTCCTACCTCCAATTTTTTTCTTCAGCCATTTCTAGATCTCCACCACCATGCTTTACACTGCAGGTATGAGGTTCTTCAGCTCAAACGCTATCATATCTTATGATTATGTGGCTAGATCTCTCTATCTCTGCCTCATCTGTTCATGTCACATTGTCTCAGCAGTCCAGCTGTGTCCTAGGTGTTTAACCTTTTGCAATCCAATTTTGGATTCAGGGTTTCCTAGGGGGCTTTCTTTTTCTGCC
Organism: Eleutherodactylus coqui; assembly: GCF_035609145.1. Classification (NCBI taxonomy): domain Eukaryota; kingdom Metazoa; phylum Chordata; class Amphibia; order Anura; family Eleutherodactylidae; genus Eleutherodactylus; species Eleutherodactylus coqui. Next base: position 195,452,597 of record NC_089844.1, read on the forward strand.
ATTATGCAATGGCGTCATCTGCTGGCTAGAGCCAGTACTGCGGTACAGGACATGCTGGAGAGGCCCCTGACAACAGAGCGGCCAGTAATCTACGGTAAGAATACCCTGTTGGACGTCTTCTGACATCAGAGCTGTAAAGCCTTCAATCAGAATGTCTTTAGACGTCAGATTAGAAAGGGTTAAGGCCCAATCTCCACGGCACGCACTGATTTTAATGCGGATATCCGCAGCGGATCATCTATAAAATGATTAAAAATGATTTTTAAATGCTTGCGGGTGTTAGCGGATTGTACGTGTATGCACTGCGGATCATCCGCGCCGAAAAAATCCGCAACCCCACCTCCCTAATTGTTTCTAACCTTCAAATCCACAGCAGATCAGCAAATGCGTTTGTGGATGCACTGTGGATCCTAAGTTCCCATAGAGATGAATGGAGCCACATCCACATGGAATCAGCGCTAAAAATGGGGCATGCTGTGCTGTGTACCCCTCTCTCTAATGGCCCCCTCCTGCAGTGTGACCTCAGCAGTGGTCAGAGCCTTTTATCAATCCTGGGATGAGGTTTTGGCTTCTTAGGGAGGTCTTCCAGCATCTTGTATTCTGATCTTGCTTGGGACGGCCTGGTCTGGAGAAGTCTAACGAAATCTTCATTACTAGTAGATGGTCTTCAGGGCAGTGGAATGGCCTATGACTGTGATGTTTTGGTGATGTACCCTTCATCTTAATGTTATGTGTGACTGAAGAGGAGATCGTGAGACCTCCAAAGACCAGGGGGGCCCATCATCAGAACTCCTGACCAGAAGAGGCAGTAATAGGAGAAGCAGGTGCATGAGCGAGCGTGCGGGACCCCCCATCATCACTACAGATTACACATACAAGGCAACGGCTGGATACAGGCTCCACTTCCAAAGTCAGGCCGAGGTGAAGGGTTCTGTCCATATCTAGGAGAGAAAGAGAAAGCTCCTGAAGCTGCAGATAGTCTGGTAGTAGAGCCACACAACACACATATACATCCATCACACATCTATGCACCCATCACACAGACACAACTCACAGCTATACACCCATCCCACATATACATAACACACGCTGAAATATCTAGCACACAGACAAAACAGACTGATACATCCATCATACATATAGTACATTATACACAGATACACCCATCATACAGACACGACACCAATCATACAGCAATACATGATTCACATAAACACAGCACATACTGATACATCCGTCACACAGACACAACTCACACTGATACACACATATAGTACATAATACATCCATCCATCACACAGACACGACACCAATCATACACCAATACATGATTCACATAAACACAGCACATACTGATACATCCGTCACACAGACACAACTCACACTGATACATCAATCATACAGACACAACTCACACCTATACACTCATCACACATATACATAACGCACACATTGATATATCCATCACGTAGATAAAAATCACACTGATATATCTATTAGACACAACAAAGACTGATACATCCATCACACATATAGTACATAATACACAGATACACCCATCATACAGACACGACACCAATCATACAGCAATACATGATTCACATAAACACAGCACATACTGATACATCCGTCACACAGACACAACTCACACTGATACACACATATAGTACATAATACATCCATCCATCACACAGACACAATTTACACCTATATACCCATCACACATATACATAACACACACACTGATCTATCTAGCACACAGACACAACAAAGACTGATACATCCATCACACATATAGTACATAATACACATAGATACATCCATCACACAGACACGACACCAATCATACACCAATACATGATTCACATAAACACAGCACATACTGATACATCCGTCACACAGACAAAACTCACACCGATACATCAATCATACAGACACAACTCACACCTATACACTCATCACACATATACATAACGCACACATTGATATATCCATCACGTAGATAAAAATCACACTGATATATCTATTAGACACAACACAGATTGATATATCCATCACACATATGCAGAACACAAACCAATACACACATCACACAGATGCAACTCACAATAATGCATCCCTTACAAACATACAACACACACCAATACATCCATTACACAGACACAACAGACTGATACACCCATCACACATATACAGAACATAAACCGATACATCAACCACAAACACACAACACTCACCAATACACCCATCACACATATACAGAACACACACCGATACATCCATCACACATATATAACACACCGATTCATCCATCTTACACATCTAGGCACTTACTTGGCAGTGTAATGTTGTCGCATGTCTCATTGATAGCATCACAGATGTGTAGCTTGTTTGAACTTGGATCTCCAATGAGGATTCTGTAATGAGAGACGGTGTGTGATGAGCTGGGTGACTGCTGACACGCAATTTGAATTGGGATGTAGACATAATTGGAGGATGAAAAGAAAAGGTGGACAACGTACTCAGTGGCAGGAAAGATTTAGAACAGCAGACTATGCGTTCAATAACAGGGAGGATGGAGGGGAACAGGCGGACAATGCATTCAGCGACAGGGAGGATGGAGGGGAACAGGCCGACAATGCATTCAGCGACAGGGAGGATGGAGGGGAACAGGCGGACAATGCATTCAACGACCGGGAGGATGGAGGGGAACAGGCGGACAATGCATTCAACAACAGGGAGCATGGAGGGGAACAGGCCGACGATGCATTCAGCGACAGGGAGGATGGAGAGGAACAGGCGGACAATGCATTCAGCGACCGGGAGGATGGAGGGGAACAGGCGGACAATGCATTCAGCGACAGGGAGGATGGAGGGGAACAGGCCGACAATGCATTCAACAACAGGGAGGATGGAGGGGAACAGGCCGACAATGCATTCAACGACCGGGAGGATGGAGGGGAACAGGCGGACAATGCATTCAGCGACCGGGAGGATGGAGGGGAACAGGCAGACAATGCATTCAGCGACAGGGAGGATGGAGGGGAACAGGCGGACAATGCATTCAGCGACAGGGAGGATGGAGGGGAACAGGCCGACAATGCATTCAACAACAGGGAGGATGGAGGGGAACAGGCCGACAATGCATTCAACGACCGGGAGGATGGAGGGGAACAGGTGGACAATGCATTCAGCAACTGGGAGGATGGAGGGGAACAGGCGGACAATGCATTCAGCAACTGGGAGGATGGAGGGGAACAGGCGGACAATGCATTCAGCAACTGGGAGGATGGAGGGGAACAGGCGGACAATGCATTCAGCGAGCGGGAGGATGGAGGGGAACAGGCGGACAATGCATTCAGCGACCGGGAGGATGGAGGGGAACAGGCGGACAATGCATTCAGCGACCGGGAGGATGGAGGGGAACAGGCGGACAATGCATTCAGCGACCGGGAGGATGGAGGGGGAACAGGCGGACAATGCATTCAGCGACAGGGAGGATGGAGGGGAACAGGCGGACAATGCATTCAGCGACAGGGAGGATGGAGGGGAACAGGCGGACAATGCATTCAGCGACAGGGAGGATGGAGGGGAACAGGCGGACAATGCATTCAATAGCAGAGTATAGACTAAACAATTATTCTTCAGTTTCAAATGATCCAGAAATAAAATGAACAGTAATTATTCTATGTAAGAGAACCTTAATCCTGATAAGTGTCCAACCATGCAAACACTGGCATAGAGCTTGTCTTATCTGGCAAGGTTTTGCTCCTCCCAAACTAAAACTTTCACAATGGGTGTTTTGGGATTCCAATTGTTATAGGATATGAATGATACATCGTGTGTACATCACTGTGGAATAGGTCGGTGCTATATAAGTAACAACATCCAATGCTCAGGAGACCTCACCTTTCTCCGCTGCTGGAATTAAATTGTACCACCTTATACCCGAAAAAACTGCCGACCTCTGTAGAAAACCGTCTATGCTCCAAGACCTCCACATTGTACGTGAGAGAGATGTCAACGTCTGAAAGAAGAAACCAATGTGAATATGAAGCCATCAATGCCACAGTATGAAAGGTGAACAGCGGGAACCTACCTCCAAGTAGAGACAGCAGCAAAAGTAGCCGGTAGGAGTCCATACCGGGCAGGGAGACTGCAGAAGAAAGTACAAAGAGGAACAGAAGAGACTGAAATCAAGTAATGGGCTCAAAGATGAGGTGACACCCAAAGAGGGATGGGAGGAGACTTGGTGACTTCATATCTGTGGTTTTGAGGAGGCTGAGACAGGAAGGAAGCCTCAGTGTGAGAAAAAATACAGTTCCTTTACACGGCCACCTCCGTACCGTAACTGATGGGCAACAATAAACAATGGTTACCGATTAGCAGTAAAGCAGGGATCGCTTTGTCCCCACTGATGTCGCTCCGTGATGCCTTCCACTGAATAATCTCCCCCACTATTGGTGCATCAGTATTAGTACCACCTATACCCACTCGTACCCACTCACCTTTTTTTTAACGCATATGTCAATGGGGCATTCTAATGTTAAAAACGCATCACAGTTTTGCCCTTTAGGCCTCATGTGCACGGGGACAGACCCGCAGTGGATCACCCGCACGCGTGATCCATGCCCCATAGGGATGCATTGGACAACCACAGGTAATTAAATACCTGCGGATTTCATTTTCCGATGAGGCGCGGACTGCGTGTGCGGAAAACACCCGCAGCATGCTCCATTTTAGTGCGGGGCTCCCGCAGGCTTTTATTGAAGCCTCTGGAAACCGTCCGGATTCGCGGCACACCCGCAGCTGAATTCCTGCTCTCCGGCGCGGGAGAGCAGGAGTTAAAAAAAAAAAAAAAGAGGATCGGGCCGCGATGGAGGGCAGATCCGCAGCGTCCGGACAGGTAAGTAATTCTTATTTTTAGGCCTCATGTCCGCGGGAAAGGAGGGACCCGCTGCGGGATTCTGCATGAAGAATCCGGGGCGGGCCTGATTTTCCCCGTGGACATGAGGCCTTACGTTTTGTGTGTGATGCGTTTTTAACATTAGAAAGTCCCATAGACTTCCTGTTCCGGCGCTAGCATGGAGGGCTGCAGATAGGTACGCTCCTGCTGCACACCCGGCCCCAGAGAGCTACACAAGGAGCAACATCCAGCTGACAGACCAGGAACAGGCCAGTAACATAGTGGGCACCCGTCTGACCCGTCCCAGCCCTGCTGAAAGAGTCTGTAGAGCCATCGGGAGCCTCCCCACACCAGCTCCACTTAGACACAACAGCCGGGGGTTAACTGACATGTGCCTGTGCAGGGAGGCCCAGCACTGCTGACAGCAGCCAGTGAAGTGCCCAGCAACATACCTGGATAGGCACCTCTAGCAGCGGAGGGAGAGCAGCCGACATCAGAGCCCTGCTCTCTGCCCTCAGCCCCTGCATCTCCAGCTTCTGCCACGAGTCCGGCCATAGCAGGAGGTGAAGCCACGCCCCCCTGCTTGAGTGAGGCCTACAGCACACAGGCTCTGCTACAAGGCAGACTACAGTGCAGAGCAGGAACAAGGGGAGCACACTGCTACAAGGCAGACTACTGTGCAGAGCAGTGACAACGGGAGCACACTGCTAGAAGGCAGACTACAGTGCAGAGCAGTGACAACGGGAGCACACTGCTACAAGGCAGACTACAGCGCAGAGCAGTGACAACGGGAGCACACTGCTGGAAGGCAGACTACAGTGCAGAGCAGGAACAACGGGAGCACACTGCTACAAGGCAGATTACAGTGCAGAGCAGGAACAACGGGAGCACACTGCTGGAAGGCAGACTACAGTGCAGAACAGGAACAACGGGAGCACACTGCTACAAGGCAGATTACAGTGCAGAGCAGGAACAACGGGAGCACACTGCTACAAGGCAGACTACAGTGCAGAGCAGTGACAACGGGAGCACACTGCTAGAAGGCAGACTACAGTGCAGAGCAGGAACAACGGGAGCACACTGCTACAAGGCAGACTACAGTGCAGAGCAGGAACAACGGGAGCACACTGCTAGAAGGCAGACTGCAGTGCAGAGCAGTAACAACGGGAGCACACTGCCAGAAGGCAGACTACAGTGCAGAGCAGGAACAACGGGAGCACACTGCTACAAGGCAGACTACAGTGCAGAGCAGTGACAACGGGAGCACACTGCTAGAAGGCAGACTGCAGTGCAGAGCAGTAACAAGGGGAGCACACTGCTAGAAGGCAGACTACAGTGCAGAGCAGTGACAACGGGAGCACACTGCTACAAGGCAGACTACAGTGCAGAGCACGAACAACGGGAGCACACTGCTAGAAGGCAGACTGCAGTGCAGAGCAGTAACAAGGGTAGCACACTGCTACAAGGCAGACTACAGTGCAGAGCAGGAACAACGGGAGCACACTGCTAGAAGGCAGACTACAGTGCAGAGCAGGAACAAGGGGAGCACACTGCTAGAGGGCAGACTACAGTGCAGAGCAGGAACAACGGTAGCACACTGCTACAAGGCAGACTACAGTGCAGAGCAGGAACAACGGGAGCACACTGCTACAAGGCAGACTACAGTGCAGAGCAGTAAAAACGGGAGCACACTGCTAGAGGGCAGACTACAGTGCAGAGCAGTAACAACGGGAGCACACTGCTAGAAGGTAGACTACAATGCAGAGCACGAACAACGGGAGCACACTGCTAGAAGGCAGACTGCAGTGCAGAGCAGTAACAAGGGGAGCACACTGCTAGAAGGCAGACTACAGTGCAGAGCAGGAACAACGGGAGCACACTGCTAGAAGGCAGACTACAGTGCAGAGCAGGAACAACGGGAGCACACTGCTAGAGGGCAGACTACAGTGCAGAGCAGGAACAACGGGAGCACACTGCTACAAGGCAGACTACAGTGCAGAGCAGGAACAACGGGAGCACACTGCTAGAAGGCAGACTACAGTGCAGAGCAGTAACAACGGGAGCACACTGCTAGAGGGCAGACTACAGTGCAGAGCAGGAACAACGGGAGCACACTGCTAGAGGGCAGACTACAGTGCAGAGCAGTAACAACGGGAGCACACTGCTAGAAGGTAGACTACAATGCAGAGCAGGAACAACGGGAGCACACTGCTAGAAGGCAGACTACAGTGCAGAGCACGAACAACGGGAGCACACTGCCAGAAGGCAGACTACAGTGCAGAGCAGGAACAACGGGAGCACACTGCTAGAGGGCAGACTACAGTGCAGAGCAGGAACAACGGGAGCACACTGCTACAAGGCAGACTACAGTGCAGAGCAGTAACAACGGGAGCACACTGCTACAAGGCAGACTGCAGTGCAGAGCAGGAACAACGGGAGCACACTGCTACAAGGCAGACTGCAGTGCAGAGCAGGAACAACGGGAGCACACTGCTAGAAGGCAGACTACAGTGCAGAGCAGGAACAACGGGAGCACACTGCTAGAAGGCAGACTACAGTGCAGAGCAGGAACAACGGGCGCACACTGCTACAAGGCAGACTACAGTGCAGAGCAGGAACAATGGGAGCACACTGCTACAAGGCAGACTACAGTGCAGAGCAGGAACAACGGGAGCACACTGCTACAAGGCAGACTACAGTGCAGAGCAGGAACAACGGGAGCACACTGCTACAAGGCAGATTACAGTGCAGAGCAGTAACAACGGGAGCACACTGCTACAAGGCAGACTACAGTGCAGAGCAGTAACAACGGGAGCACACTGCTACAAGGCAGACTACAGTGCAGAGCAGGAACAACGGGAGCACACTATTAGAAGGCAGACAACAGTGCAGAGCAGGAACAACGGGAGCACACTGCTAGAAGGCAGACTACAGTGCAGAGCAGGAACAACGGGAGCACACTGCTACAAGGCAGACTACAGTGCAGAGCAGGAACAAAGGGAGCACACTGCTACAAGGCAGACTACAGTGCAGAGGAGTAACAAGGGGAGCACACTGATACAAGGCAGACTACAGCTCAGAGCAGGAACAACGGGAGCACACTGCTACAAGGCAGACTACAGTGCAGAGCAGGAACAACGGGAGCACACTGCTAGAAGGCAGACTACAGTGCAGAGCAGTGACAACGGGAGCACACTGCTACAAGCCAGACTACAGTGCAGAGCAGTAACAACGGGAGCACACTGCTACAAGCCAGACTACAGTGCAGAGCAGTAACAACGGGAGCACACTGCTACAAGGCAGATTACAGTGCAGAGCAGTAACAACGGGAGCACACTGCTACAAGGCAGACTACAGTGCAGAGCAGGAACAACGGGAGCACACTGCTAGAAGGCAGATTACAGTGCAGAGCAGGAACAACGGGAGCACACTACTAGAAGGCAGACTACAGCGCAGAGCAGGAACAACGGGAGCACACTGCTACAAGGCAGACTGCAGTGCAGAGCAGTAACAATGGGAGCACACTGCTAGAAGGCAGACTACAGCGCAGAGCAGGAACAACGGGAGCACACTGCTACAAGGCATACTACAGCGCAGAGCAGTAACAACGGGAGCACACTGCTACAAGGCAGACTACAGTGCAGAGCAGGAACAACGGGAGCACACTGCTACAAGGCAGACTACAGCGCAGAGCAGGAACAACGGGAGCACACTGCTAGAAGGCAGACTACAGTGCAGAGCAGTAACAACGGGAGCACACTGCTACAAGGCAGACTACAGTGCAGAGCAGGAACAACGGGAGCACACTGCTACAAGGCAGACTACAGCTCAGAGCAGGAACAACGGGAGCACACTGCTACAAGGCAGACTACAGTGCAGAGCAGGAACAACGGGAGCACACTGCTAGAAGGCAGACTACAGTGCAGAGCAGTGACAACGGGAGCACACTGCTACAAGCCAGACTACAGTGCAGAGCAGTAACAACGGGAGCACACTGCTACAAGCCAGACTACAGTGCAGAGCAGTAACAACGGGAGCACACTGCTACAAGGCAGATTACAGTGCAGAGCAGTAACAACGGGAGCACACTGCTACAAGGCAGACTACAGTGCAGAGCAGGAACAACGGGAGCACACTGCTACAAGGCAGACTACAGTGCAGAGCAGTGACAACGGGAGCACACTGCTAGAAGGCAGACTACAGTGCAGAGCAGGAACAACGGGAGCACACTGCTACAAGGCAGACTACAGTGCAGAGCAGGAACAACGGGAGCACACTGCTACAAGGCAGACTACAGTGCAGAGCAGTGACAACGGGAGCACACTGCTAGAAGGCAGACTGCAGTGCAGAGCAGTAACAAGGGGAGCACACTGCTAGAAGGCAGACTACAGTGCAGAGCAGTGACAACGGGAGCACACTGCTACAAGGCAGACTACAGTGCAGAGCACGAACAACGGGAGCACACTGCTAGAAGGCAGACTGCAGTGCAAAGCAGTAACAAGGGGAGCACACTGCTACAAGGCAGACTACAGTGCAGAGCAGTAACAACGGGAGCACACTGCTAGAGTGCAGACTACAGTGCAGAGCAGGAACAACGGGAGCACACTGCTAGAGGGCAGACTACAGTGCAGAGCAGGAACAACGGGAGCACACTGCTACAAGGCAGACTACAGTGCAGAGCAGGAACAACGGGAGCACACTGCTAGAAGGCAGACTACAGTGCAGAGCAGTAACAACGGGAGCACACTGCTAGAGGGCAGACTACAGTGCAGAGCAGGAACAACGGGAGCACACTGCTAGAGGGCAGACTACAGTGCAGAGCAGTAACAACGGGAGCACACTGCTAGAAGGTAGACTACAATGCAGAGCAGGAACAACGGGAGCACACTGCTAGAAGGCAGACTACAGTGCAGAGCAGGAACAACGGGAGCACACTGCCAGAAGGCAGACTACAGTGCAGAGCAGGAACAACGGGAGCACACTGCTAGAGGGCAGACTACAGTGCAGAGCAGGAACAACGGGAGCACACTGCTACAAGGCAGACTACAGTGCAGAGCAGTAACAACGGGAGCATACTGCTACAAGGCAGACTGCAGTGCAGAGCAGTAACAACGGGAGCACACTGCTACAAGGCAGACTGCAGTGCAGAGCAGGAACAACGGGAGCACACTGCTAGAAGGCAGACTACAGTGCAGAGCAGGAACAACGGGAGCACACTGCTAGAAGGCAGACTACAGTGCAGAGCAGGAACAACGGGCGCACACTGCTACAAGGCAGACTACAGTGCAGAGCAGGAACAACGGGAGCACACTGCTAGAAGGCAGACTACAGCGCAGAGCAGGAACAACGGGAGCACACTGCTACAAGGCAGACTACAGCGCAGAGCAGGAACAACGGGAGCACACTGCTAGAAGCCAGACTACAGTGCAGAGCAGGAACAACGGGAGCACACTGCTACAAGGCAGACTACAGTGCAGAGCAGGAACAACGGGAGCACACTGCTAGAAGGCAGATTACAGTGCAGAGCAGTAACAACGGGAGCACACTGCTAGAAGGCAGACTACAGTGCAGAGCAGGTACAACGGGAGCACACTGCTACAAGGCAGACTACAGCTCAGAGCAGGAACAACGGGAGCACACTGCTAGAAGGCAGACTACATTGCAGAGCAGGAACAACGGGAGCACACTGCTAGAAGGCAGACTACAGTGCAGAGCAGTGACAACGGGAGCACACTGCTACAAGCCAGACTACAGTGCAGAGCAGTAACAACGGGAGCACACTGCTACAAGCCAGACTACAGTGCAGAGCAGTAACAACGGCAGCACACTGCTACAAGGCAGACTACAGTGCAGAGCAGTAACAACGGGAGCACACTGCTAGAAGGCAGACTACAGTGCAGAGCAGGAACAACGGGAGCACACTGCTAGAAGGCAGATTACAGTGCAGAGCAGGAACAACGGGAGCACACTGCTAGAAGGCAGATTACAGCGCAGAGCAGGAACAACGGGAGCACACTGCTACAAGGCAGACTACAGTGCAGAGCAGGAACAACGGGAGCACACTGCTAGAAGGCAGATTACAGCGCAGAGCAGGAACAACGGGAGCACACTGCTACAAGGCAGACTACAGCGCAAAGCAGGAACAACGGGAGCACACTGCTACAAGGCAGACTACAGCGCAGAGCAGGAACAACGGGCGCACACTGCTACAAGGCAGATTACAGCGCAGAGCAGTAACAACGGGAGCACACTGCTAGAAGGCAGACTACAGTGCAGAGCAGTAACAACGGGAGCACACTGCTACAAGGCAGACTACAGTGCAGAGCAGTAACAACGGGAGCACACTGCTACAAGGCAGATTACAGTGCAGAGCAGTAACAAGGGGAGCACACTGCTACAAGGCAGACTACAGTGCAGAGCAGTAACAACGGGAGCACACTGCTACAAGCCAGACTACAGTGCAGAGCAGTAACAACGGGAGCACACTGCTACAAGGCAGATTACAGTGCAGAGCAGTAACAACGGGAGCACACTGCTACAAGGCAGACTGCAGTGCAGAGCAGTAACAACGGGAGCACACTGCTACAAGGCAGACTGCAGTGCAGAGCAGGAACAACGGGAGCACACTGCTAGAAGGCAGACTACAGTGCAGAGCAGGAACAACGGGAGCACACTGCTAGAAGGCAGACTACAGTGCAGAGCAGGAACAACGGGCGCACACTGCTACAAGGCAGACTACAGTGCAGAGCAGGAACAACGGGAGCACACTGCTAGAAGGCAGACTACAGCGCAGAGCAGGAACAACGGGAGCACACTGCTACAAGGCAGACTACAGCGCAGAGCAGGAACAACGGGAGCACACTGCTAGAAGGCAGACTACAGTGCAGAGCAGGAACAACGGGAGCACACTGCTACAAGGCAGACTACAGTGCAGAGCAGGAACAACGGGAGCACACTGCTACAAGGCAGACTACAGCTCAGAGCAGGAACAACGGGAGCACACTGCTAGAAGGCAGACTACATTGCAGAGCAGGAACAACGGGAGCACACTGCTAGAAGGCAGACTACAGTGCAGAGCAGTGACAACGGGAGCACACTGCTACAAGCCAGACTACAGTGCAGAGCAGTAACAACGGGAGCACACTGCTACAAGCCAGACTACAGTGCAGAGCAATAACAACGGGAGCACACTGCTACAAGGCAGACTACAGTGCAGAGCAGTAACAACGGGAGCACACTGCTAGAAGGCAGACTACAGTGCAGAGCAGGAACAACGGGAGCACACTGCTAGAAGGCAGATTACAGTGCAGAGCAGGAACAACGGGAGCACACTGCTACAAGGCAGACTACAGTGCAGAGCAGGAACAACGGGAGCACACTGCTACAAGGCAGACTACAGCGCAGAGCAGGAACAACGGGAGCACACTGCTACAAGGCAGACTACAGCGCAGAGCAGGAACAACGGGCGCACACTGCTACAAGGCAGATTACAGCGCAGAGCAGTAACAACGGGAGCACACTGCTAGAAGGCAGACTACAGTGCAGAGCAGTAACAACGGGAGCACACTGCTACAAGGCAGACTACAGTGCAGAGCAGTAACAACGGGAGCACACTGCTACAAGGCAGATTACAGTGCAGAGCAGTAACAAGGGGAGCACACTGCTACAAGGCAGACTACAGTGCATAGCAGTAACAACGGGAGCACACTGCTACAAGCCAGACTACAGTGCAGAGCAGTAACAACGGGAGCACACTGCTACAAGGCAGATTACAGTGCAGAGCAGTAACAACGGGAGCACACTGCTAGAAGGCAGACTACAGTGCAGAGCAGGAACAACGGGAGCACACTGCTACAAGGCAGACTACAGTGCAGAGCAGGAACAACGGGAGCACACTGCTACAAGGCAGACTACAGCGCAGAGCAGGAACAACGGGAGCACACTGCTACAAGGCAGACTACAGTGCAGAGCAGGAACAACGGGAGCACACTGCTACAAGGCAGACTACAGCGCAGAGCAGGAACAACGGGCGCACACTGTTACAAGGCAGATTACAGTGCAGAGCAGTAACAACGGGAGCACACTGCTACAAGGCAGACTACAGTGCAGAGCAGGAGCAACGGGAGCACACTGCTACAAGGCAGACTACAGTGCAGAGCAGGAACAACGGGAGCACACTGCTAGAAGGCAGACTACAGTGCAGAGCAGTAACAAGGGGAGCACACTGCTAGAAGGCAGACTACAGTGCAGAGCAGGAACAAGGGGATCACACTGCTAGAAGGCAGACTACAGTGCAGAGCAGGAACAACGGGAGCACACTGCTAGAAGGCAGACTACAGTGCAGAGCAGTAACAATGGGAGCACACTGCTAGAAGGCAGACTACAGTGCAGAGCAGGAACAACGGGAGCACACTGCTAGAAGGCAGACTACAGTGTAGAGCAGGAACAACGGGAGCACACTGCTAGAAGGCAGACTACAGTGCAGAGCAGGAACAACGGGCGCACACTGCTACAAGGCAGACTACAGTGCAGAGCAGGAACAATGGGAGCACACTGCTACAAGGCAGACTACAGTGCAGAGCAGGAACAACGGGAGCACACTGCTACAAGGCAGACTACAGCGCAGAGCAGGAACAACGGGAGCACACTGCTAGAAGGCAGACTACAGCGCAGAGCAGGAACAACGGGAGCACACTGCTAGAAGGCAGACTACAGCGCAGAGCAGGAACAACGGGAGCACACTGCTACAAGGCAGACTACAGTGCAGAGCAGGAACAACGGGAGCACACTGCTAGAAGGCAGACTACAGCGCAGAGCAGGAACAACGGGAGCACACTGCTAGAAGGCAGACTACAGCGCAGAGCAGTAACAACGGGAGCACACTGCTACAAGGCAGACTACAGTGCAGAGCAGTAACAATGGGAGAACACTGCTACAAGGCAGACTACAGAGCAGAGCAGTAACAACGGGAGCACACTGCTACAAGGCAGACTACAGTGCAGAGCAGTAACAACGGGAGCACACTGCTAGAAGGCAGACTACAGCGCAGAGCAGTAACAACGGGAGCACACTGCTACAAGGCAGACTACAGTGCAGAGCAGGAACAACGGGAGCACACTGCTAGAAGGCAGACTACAGTGCAGAGCAGGAACAACGGGAGCACACTGATACAAGGCAGATTACAGTGCAATAAAGCACTAAAGCAATAAAGCTGTTGTAACCAGCAGAAGTGACTGAGCAGTCAGCGGGACACTGAAGCCACTGCTGAAAGTAGCCCTGAATATCAGAGTGCAATCAGCAGGGAACTGTGAAAAGTTAACCCTGTAACACCCAGCATTGCCAGACAGGGAGACTGATCATACTACCACCCCATGCCAGAATAAGCCCACAGACATTGGACATCTGCATAGAGCCCTACTCCCTGCAGGTAGAGGAGGAAAACTGCAGTAAAGACATAACCTACAGCACAAACCCAAACCATAACGGAGCACTATATGGAACGATATCTACTGCGGAGTGCCCAGAAACCCGCTCCATCTGTGCCACAACTGCTATCTCTTGAAAATATACCCAAAATGACATCGCTCCAAAGTCATACAGAGGAAGCAGGGACGCAGGAAACACAAGCCCATGACCCTAACATGCCAGCAGCACAACCAATAACGGACAAACTGCCCACATGCTCCTCTATGGACTTCCATCAATTGTATCAGAAGTAGCTCGGCGCATAATGCCAGATATACAGAAAACTCTGGAACAGGCGCTGCAAGCATCTCTCATGCATATCCACGCCGAGCTGACATCACACTCCAAGCGCAGGGGCGAGACGGAGCAATCCTTAAAAGAGCAGCAAAGTAAGGTGGAAACCCTACAACAAACGATCCAGGAGCAGGCGACTACTATCAGACCATGGCCAAAAAACTGATGGCCTGGAAAATAGATCACGCAGAAATAATTTACTGCCCGAAACCATCCAACAATCAGATTTATTCAAAATAAGCGAGATGGAGCTCCCAGAAGCATTGGGCATTGAACATTACTGCAGGGTGGAACGGGGGCACAGAGTGGGACCGGAATGGCAAACGACTAGAGGCCCTCCGAAAGAAAAAGCAGCGCAACAAAGGCCACGGCAAATAATAATGAGACTGCGGGACTTCAATGATAAAACGTCTCTTCTAAAAGCTTTTCGAAACAGAGACCACCCAATCTACATCAGAAATCACAAAATCCTGCTATTTGAGGACTTCTCGGCAGAAGTAGCAAAAAAAAAAAGACGGGCCTTCAGCAATATCTGCACCATATTATACAAAAAAAAAAACGTTTCCAATTACAATACCCAGCGCTCCTCAAAGTATTCCAGAATGACGGCACCTTCAAGATGTACAGATCACCTGTATCAGCAGAAGCAGACTGGAGACATACCGGAACGCAACAAGATGGTGTACCTCCACGGCGCCCTACAAACAGCGCAGGAGAGAAGACCGCGAACAGTCAACCAAGACCGATGAACGCAGCGCGCTCCACTACACAGCAGTCACAAGAGACACGCACTCCTCCTGATGACCGCTCTTCACCCACGTGCCAGACCTGAAGAAGTGAGTATGTGTACAATAATGCATACACAACACCGGGACTTACTACATGACAGGAACTGACACCACAGACTTAACCTGGAAGCCCTAACTCCAGGGGAAAAGTTATTTCATGCTTTAAACAGATTTTAAAATGTTAGTATAATTAGGATGCGATAATTTAAACAGCAGCCGAGGTAACTGCGGCACTACATGCTAGAAAAAAGGAAGTCCAATAACTAATACTAGGAGCATTGCTCTGAATATATAGTCTAGTTCATCTCACTACCAGAACTGTATATGTGGCAGAGTATAAAGCGAGTCAGATTAACAGCTAGAGATTAGCCTGGACCACATCTCTGTTTGAGGAGTTCTGTTCTAGTTTTATTTTTGTTACTAAGATATTTACCGAGAATTTCTCCATAGCAGCATATAAAAAGTATTGTGTGTAAGTTTAGCATATCACCCCTATTTTTTCCCCCACTCGTACCCTTCCCCTTTACTAGTAGACAGGGAAGCCACAAGTACTAAACTTAGAGGTGTCATCAAAGCAATAATACGCATAGAAACGCGTAAGGGATTAAAAGGGGTTGTCCCGCGGCAGCAAGTGGGTCTATACACTTCTGTATGGCCATATTAATGCACTTTGTAATGTACATTGTGCATTAATTATGAGCCATACAGAAGTTATTCACTTACCTGCTCCGTTGCTGGCGTCCTCGTCCCCATTTTCGCCGTCTAATGGCCAAATTAGCCGCGCTTGCGCAGTCCGGGTCTTCTTCTCTTCTCAATGGGGCTTGGTGTAGCTCCAGCCTCCTGATTGGCTGGAATCGGCAATGGACCGCACAGAAGCCCTGCGGTCCACGGAGGTAGAAGATCCCGGCGGCCATCTTCACAAGGTAAGTAAGAAGTCACCGGAGCGCGGGGATTAAGGTAAGCGCTGTCCGGTGTTCTTTTTTAACCCCTGCATCGGGGTTGTCTCGCGCCGAACGGGGGGGGGGGGGGGGGGGTCAACCGGGACAACCCCTTTAACAAACCACAAAAATGCAGGACGTGTCGTGGAACGTCAAGGGACTCGGCTCCCCTCACAAAAGAAACATGATATTACGGTACCTTAAAAAACTACGCCCCGATATAGCCTTATTGCAGGAGACACGTCTACTGGAAAAAGACTTTCACCGGCTGAGGAAAAACTGGGTGGGTATGGTGATGGGATCCCCAGCGATAAACGGGAAAGGGGGAGTTATTACATTGATCAACAAATCCTTTAAGGGTACGATCATTTCAGACAGCAATGACCAGGAAGGTAGATGGTCTCATGTAATATTGGAGCAAGAAGGCAGCAAATATAGCCTCTATACCATCTACGCACCAAATGGAGAAAACAAATCTTTTTTTAGGGGTCTGGAACGATTAGTGTATAATGATTCATACGAGCAAAAACTGGTCTGTGGAGACATGAACACCGTGATGAATGTGCAGGAAGATCGCAAGGGCCCGTCCACAGTCACATGGGGTAGGGACAAAATATTACAGTCATTTACACTAAACACGGGCTTATGCGATGCATGGAGACACAATCATCCCGGCAGTAGAGAATATTCTTTCTACTCGCATGCTCATCAGTCAGGGTCCCGAATCGATTACACATTAGTACCACAACACATGATCAGCAAAATACAAGAAACGGAAATATTAGAAATGGTAATCTCAGACCATGCGCCAATATCGATAACCCTGCAGGACGCATACCCAAAAGGCACAGACTTTATATGGAGATTCCCATCTCACTTAACCCGGGATGAGAACTTCTCTGCAGCGCTCCAAACATGGTGGCTAGATCATGTGACTAATAACGAAGAACATATAACAAATCCCACACTGTTCTGGGAAACAGCAAAGGCCGTACTACGAGGCAACCTAATGGGATATATGTCAAACCTGCGCAAAAGAATTAATACGATATGAATATGACACCGCCAGTCTAGAGCTACACAATGCCCACACAGCCTACTTACAGTCACAAACACCACAAAACAAAGAAAAGTGGTATTTAGCCAAAGCGGACTTTGACTTGTGGTTAGATAGAAAAGAGAGGACACACAACAAGTATCTGCAGGCTGACTTATACAGACATGGCAATAAAGCGGGACGTTTGCTGGCGCGCCTGGCAAAAGGCTGGTATGCCCCGACAAACATCTCCTCTTTGAAGGACAGGACAGGAAAGTTAGAGAACCACCCGAGACAAATAAACACAATACTGCAAGATTACACAGAAATATACAAGGGCCCGTCAGAAAACAGAGAAAGGGATGGAATTCCTTAAAAATCTGCCCCTGCCCTCTCTCAGCCCAGAACAGCAAACCTTAAATGAAACCATAACAGCAGACGAAATTAAGACAGCCATAACCTCTCTGGCAAATGGCAAAGCACCAGGTCCAGACGGTTACACCGGAGAATCTTATAAACACCTTAAAACTGAAATATCTCCCATTCTGGCAAGTTTTTACAATCACATAATACAAACCGGGCAGCAACCTGATCAATCAAAGATACCACACATAAAATGGATCCTAAAACCGAATAAAGACCCCCAACTACCTGAGTCATATCGGCCGATATCACTAATAAACCAGGACATCAAAATACTATCCAAAGTCATGGCTGACAGACTCAGTAACTATATGACATCACTGGGGCTGACAGACTCAGTAACTATATGACATCACTGGGGCTGACAGACTCAGTAACTATATGACATCACTGGGGCTGACAGACTCAGTAACTATATGACATCACTGGGGCTGACAGACTCAGTCACTATATGACATCACTGGGGCTGACAGACTGAGCAACTATATGACATCACTGGGGCTGACAGACTGAGCAACTATATGACATCACTGGGGCTGACAGACTGAGCAACTATATGACATCACTGGGGCTGACAGACTGAGCAACTATATGACATCACTGGGGCTGACAGACTGAGCAACTATATGACATCACTGGGGCTGACAGACTGAGCAACTATATGACATCACTGGGGCTGACAGACTGAGCAACTATATGACATCACTGGGGCTGACAGACTCAGTCACTATATGACATCACTGGGGCTGACAGACTCAGTAACTATATGACATCACTGGGGCTGACAGACTCAGTAACTATATGGCATCACTGGGGCTGACAGACTCAGTAACTATATGACATCACTGGTGGGACCGGCACAGGTAGGGTTCATAAAGGGTCGGTCAGCAGTCACAAATATCCGCAAGGTTATGGCAACACTAGACATAGCACAGCATCGTAATACGCAGCCCCGGACACAAAGCACAAAACACAACTCAATACTGCTATCACTAGACGCTGAAAAGGCCTTTGATAACGTGAATTGGACATGGCTAAACTTAGTGCTAGACAAGGCAAACATTAAAGGCCCTTTCAGAAAATACATTGACAGTCTATACCAGAACCCCAAAGCTAGAATCCATACACCAGGCTTCATCTCAACACCCTTTGAGCTTCACAAGGGCACCAGGCAGGGCTGTCCATTATCACCCTTATTATTCGATTTAGCACTAGAACCACTTGTACAAAAGCTGGATGACCCTAGTCCATACGAAGGCATAAAAATTGGACACCAAGAGCTTAAAATGACCCTATTTGCAGACGACATACTGTTATTTCTAGAAAAACCAGAACAACATTTAAAGACGCTGCTGAAAACGAGAAAAGATTTTGGAGACCTCTCAGGGTATCACATTAACCCCTTAAAGAGCGAAATACTGGAGCTAGGCTCCCCCCGCCCACCAGAGTTATGGACATCATTAGGCTGGCCAAACACTATAGTAAAACCATACATCACATATCTGGGTGTCAAAGTAGGAAAAGCCCCAAGCTCTTTGTACACATTAAACTATATCCCATTATTTGATAAAATACAAAAAGAACTGGAGCGTTGGATGCACCTCCCATGGTCCCTGCTGGGGCGATGTCATCTCATCAAAATGATGAGCTTCGCAAAACTTCTGTACCCAATGCAGACGATCCCCTTACTGCTAAAACATCAAGATGTGAAACTTCTAAACTCAGCATTCACCCGTTTCTTATGGGTGGGCAAGAAAGCACGGATATCATTACAAAGAATGATGCTGGATAAAGAGGAAGGGGGAATGAGTTTCCCAAACATACGTAGCTATAACATAGCGTGTCTCACAAGACATATAGTGGACTGGATACAACAAACAGACGCATACTCCTGTAGGACAATAGAATCAAACCTAGCAGCTCCTTGGAGTCTAGTTGGGTGCCTACATACGCCAATATCCAAATTACCGGGAGACATTAACAGATCGCAGCTGCTAAGAGACACCATAGTAACCTGGAAAGGGTTAAGGAAGGCGTTTAACCTACCTCTTCTAATATCCAAGCACATGCCACTGATATGAAATTCAGGATGTCCTAGGGGACTAGATGATAAGATCTTCAGAGATTGGAGTGCATGCGGCCTGACAACAGCAGGGCAGTTCATGCACGAGGAAGACCGGAGATGGCATACACAGAAGGAAATCCATGGCAAATACAAGATCCCCGGCGCACAATCCCTACAAATCAAACAAACCCTTTCTTTCTGTATAGACAAACTGATAAGCTTAACCAGAGAAGCCCCGACCAATGATTTTGACTCGTTAATTGCGCAGGTACAGCAAACTCCTTCCTTGTCCAACATACAAAAAGCAATTACACACAAATTCAACAAAAAAGGTAAAAATAAGCTTTTTTCACAATGGAAAGGGATTACCAATGACATGGATCTAGAAAGCAAAATACTGAAGAGCTGGAATACGATCCGTAAACATGTTCAAAGTGAGGGGTGGAGGGAAACTGTTATCAAAGTGATGCACTACGCCATATATGGCTTCAACATACCTGCAGCACAGCATAGACCTAATCAATTGGTAGAATGCCCAAAGTGTGGCGCACACGCTACTGACTTTGAACATGGCATATGGTCGTGCACATATGTAAACGCCTTCTGGACTACCATAGCACAACATATCTTGAATAAATGGAAGATAAAAATATCGGTAGACGTACAATCCATGCTATTCCACTCTGAACCACAACAGACAAGGGACACGCCAGACCAACAGACAATGGACACGCCGGACCAACAGACAATGGACACGCCGGACCAACAGACATTGGACACGCCGGACCAACAGACATTGGACACGCCGGACCAACAGACATTGGACACGCCGGACCAACAGACATTGGACACGCCGGACCAACAGACATTGGACACGCCGGACCAACAGACATTGGACACGCCGGACCAACAGACATTGGACACGCCGGACCAACAGACATTGGACACGCCGGACCAACAGACATTGGACACGCCGGACCAACAGACATTGGACACGCCGGACCAACAGACAATGGACACGCCGGACCAACAGACAATGGGCACGCCGGACCAACAGACAATGGGCACGCCGGACCAACAGACAATGGGCACGCCGGACCAACAGACAATGGACACGCCGGACCAACAGACATTGGACACGCCGGACCAACAGACATTGGACACGCCGGACCAACAGACATTGGACACGCCGGACCAACAGACATTGGACACGCCGGACCAACAGACATTGGACACGCCGGACCAACAGACATTGGACACGCCGGACCAACAGACATTGGACACGCCGGACCAACAGACATTGGACACGCCGGACCAACAGACATTGGACACGCCGGACCAACAGACAATGGACACGCCGGACCAACAGACAATGGGCACGCCGGACCAACAGACAATGGGCACGCCGGACCAACAGACAATGGGCACGCCGGACCAACAGACAATGGGCACGCCGGACCAACAGACAATGGGCACGCCGGACCAACAGACAATGGGCACGCCGGACCAACAGACAATGGGCACGCCGGACCAACAGACAATGGGCACGCCGGACCAACAGACATTGGGCACGCCGGACCAACAGGCAATGGACACGCCGGACCAACAGGCAATGGACACGCCGGACCAACAGACAATGGACACGCCGGACCAACAGACAATGGACACGCCGGACCAACAGACAATGGACACGCCGGACCAACAGACAATGGACACGCCGGACCAACAGACAATGGACACGCCGGACCAACAGACAATGGACACGCCGGACCAACAGACAATGGACACGCCGGACCAGCAGACAATGGACACGCCAGACCAACAGACAATGGACACGCCGAACCAACAGACATTACCACCTTTCCTACATATTTTTCTCTTGGCAGCCAAACGGGCATTACTTAAACACAGGTTAGAACAAACAATACCAGATGTAATGGAGGTAGAAGCACAACTCATACATGTAATGACACTAGAAAGAATAGAAGTGGAGCGCAACAAGGAGAAAGGGGCAAAACACCATTTTAAAAAATGGAAACATTTTCTGGTATCGCATTTCTCAGATTCTGAGATTTCGGCTATAGTTGCTCCTTTCAAATATACCAAATGGTATCTAATAGAGGAATTGAAAGGAACATTAGGGAGACTGGCGGGACGAGAGAGAAGCTAATCTTCCCAAAGAGAACTGACACATCTGCAAGAAAATCGCAAGGATCTGACAAACCACGACACGACGGAGGCAAATTGATATGGTAGATTTGCAGCATTATCTCCCCTCCCCCCCAGCCCATATTTTCCTTAATCAACTATGCTCCCACACAATAGTCTCAAAGAAAGAAATCTCTCTTTTTTTTTTTTTTTTTTTTTATTATTTTATTCGGAAATTATTAGCTACATGAATATGTACAATATGAGTATGCTCCGTCTATGCTGTGTTTTTTTGTTAGTTTGTTTTAATTTAATACAATCAGCTGATTTAGTTTCTATATGTTACACATGGTATATACTATGTAAAACAACAAGCGTGATGTCTTTGTACTATTTTTATTGAAAAATATGCAAAATCAACAAATAAAGAGAAGTTTGAAAAAAAAAAAAAAGAAAGACCCATTGACATTTGCGGTAAAAAACCACAAGTGGGTAGGAGCCCCAACAGAAAGTTAAACTGCCCACCTTACTGACTGTGAAGCCCAACAGTGTACCATAGAATCCTAGAATGGTAGAGTTGGAAGGGACCTCCAGGGTCATCGGGTCCAACCTCCTGCGCAATCCAGAATCACTAAATCATCCCAGACAGATATTTGTCCAGCCTTTGTTTGAACACTTCCATTGAAGGAGAACTCACCACCTCCCTGTGGTAACCTGTTCCACTCATTGATCACCCTCACTCTCTAGTATCTAATCTGTGTCTCTTCCCTTTCAGCTTCATCCCATTGCTTCTAGTCTTTCCTTGTGCAAATGAGAATAGGGCTGATCCCTCTGCACTGTGACAGCCCTTCAGATATTTGAAGATAGCTAGTAAGTCTCCTCTCAGCCTTCTCTTCTGCAAGCTAAACATGCCCACATCCCTTAACCGTTCCTCATAGGACATGATTTGCAGACCGCTCACCATCTTGCTAACTCTTCTCTGAACTTGCTCCAGTTTGTTGAGATCCTTTTTAAAGTGGGGTGCCCAGAACTGGACACAGTATTCCAGAGTAGGTCTGACTAAGTAAGAGTAGAGGGGGATAATGACCTCATGTGATCTAGACTCTATGCTTCTCAATACATTCCAGAATTGTGTTTGCCTTTTTAGCTGCTGCATCACATTGTTGACTCATGTTCAGTCTATGATCTATTAGTATACCCAAGTCTTTTTTACATGTGCTGCTGCTTAGCCCAATTCCTCGCATTCTGTATGTGCTTTTTTCATTTTTCTTGCCCAGATGGAGGACTTTGCATTTCCCCTTGTTAAACAGCATTAGTGGCTGCCCACCGTTCAAGCTTTTCTAGATCTTTTTGAATACTCTCTCCCTCTCTTCCCTAGTGTTAGCAATCCCTCCTAGCTTTGTGTCATCAGCAAATTTGATCAGTTTCCCATCAATTCCCTCCTCCAGATCATTTATGAAAATGTTGAACAACACTGGGCCTAGGACAAAGCCTTGTGGTACCCCACTTGATACATTATTCCACTTGGATGTGCAGCCATTTATGACCGCTCTTTGAGTACGATCACTCAGCCAGTTGTGAATCCACCTAACAGTTGCCTTGTCAATCCACTATTTGGTCATTTTTTCAATAGGTATAGTATGAGATACTTGCCCAGATGTAGGACTTTCCATTTCTCCTAGTTAAATATTATTCTGATAGTTGTGGCCTACTTGGTTCAAGCTTGTCTAGATATTTTTGAATACTCTTGCTCTCTCTTTCTCTTCCCTAGTGTTAGCTATCCCTCATAGCTTTGTGTCGTGGGCAAATTTGATCAGTTTTCTATTAATTTCCTCCTTAAGATAACTTATAAAAATGTTGAACAACACTGTGCCTAGGACAGAGCCTTGTGGTCCCCACTTGATACATTCTTCCATTTGGATGTGCAGCCATTTATCACCACTCTGAGTATGATCACTCAGCCAGTTCAGAATCCACCCAACCATCTTAATCCCATATTTGGTAATTTTTTTCAATAAGTATGGTATGAAATACTTTGTGAAATGCTTTACCAAATTCAAAATAGACTATATCCACCGCATTTCTCTGATCAACCCAGTCGGTGATTCTGTCATAGAAGGAAATTAGATGCTTCTGGCATGACTTGTTTGTTACAAACCCATGGTGGCTCTGGCTAATTGCTCAATTTTTATCCAAATACTTGCATACACGCCGTTTTAGAATTTGTTCAAAGATCTCTCCCTGTATAGAAGTCAGGCTCACAGGCCTGTAGTTTTCTGGATCCACCTTCTTCCCTTTTTTTGAAGATAGGGACAACATTTGCGATTTTCCAATCTTCTGGAACTACCCCTGTTCTCCAGGAATTTCCAAAGATTTCGGCGAGTGGCTCAGCAATTACTTCTGCTGCTTCCCTTAGTATCCTAGGATGTAGTTCATCTGGACCTTGAGACTTGAATTCTTTTAAGTTAACTGAATGTTCCCTCACCATTTCTCGGCTTATAGATAGTGTGCATTCTTTTATTCTCCCAATAGCAAAGATCAGTTGATGTTCCATCTACTTTCTGAAAGAAAACAGATACAAAATAGGAATTTAAAAGTTCGGCTTTCTCAACATCATACCCCATTTTTATCTTGTAAGTATCCAATAGCATCTTTGACTTTTCTTTTGCTTTTGACATACCCCCAAAATCCTTTTTTATTGCTTTTGGCTATAGATCATCTCAGGCTATAGGCATTAAGTCTCTAGGCTAATCTTCTCACATATCTACTAGATAGTGGTCATTATACCATCAAGACAATACTCAGTGTGAAACGTATTATGCACACTGCATATTGGCTGATTATCAGGAGATTTAAATATCTAGATCACGGCCAAATTTATGATCTAAGTTGACAATCTAGACTTGATCATTTTTGATATATGCACTACTGACGCCCATTGATGCATTCTGGGGTTGGTTCAATTAGAAAGGATATATGTGAAATCAACTATATCTGTTAAACCGACTATGCACAACATTGATGTAACTAGTGTGCTTTGAGCTATAGGAGTAATACTGCAGCCTATTTAAATAAAGGTTAGCAGTCCTCCTTTTGAATATTGGAGATCTTTGCCTTCATCAGTAAATTGTGAGAAGATGAATATAACTGCAGTCTTTAATCCATAGACACAAGCAGGATTGCCTTTTTACTGTGCCATAATACTAACCAACTAAGGTTTATCAAGAACAGTTGAGAGTAAAAAGGAACATATCAATGTGGATTATCTGACATATTACCTCAACTTGCTTTACGTTGTCTGTGGACACGCCCTTTTTTAAAATTAAATTAATAAAGGTTATATTTTAATTTCATTGGTCCTTTCGGTGATAATCTGGCCTCTGTTACAAGCATCAATTCATTATCAGCTTTAGCTTTTCTGACACTTGCCCTACAGTTTCTGCAGACTGCATTATATTCTTCTTAGATATTCCCCCTCTTTCCATTTGATAAACATATTTTTCTTCATTTTTAACATGTGCAAATTCTGTGTTCACCCATCCTGGTCTCTAAATGCTTCCCATTCTTCCTTCTTTTAGGTACTGATAATGATTGTACTTTGAAAATCTCATTTCGCAATATTTGCCAACCTTCTTGGACATTTCTGTCCTTAAAGGGGTTGTCTCGCAAAAGCAAGTGGGGGTATACACTTCTGTATGGCCATATTAATGCACTTTGTAATATACATCGTGCATTAATTATGAGCCATACAGAAGTTATTCACTTACCTGCTCCGTTGCTGGCGTCCTCGTCTCCATGGTGCCGTCTAATTTTCAGCGTCTAATCGCCGGATTAGACGCGCTTGCGCAGTCCGGTCTTCTTTTCTGAATGGGGCCGCTCGTGCCGGAGATCGGCTGCTCGTAGCTCCGCCCCGTCACGTGCCGATTCCAGCCAATCAGGAGGCTGGAATCGGCAATGGACCGCACAGAAGACCTGCGGTCCACCGAGGGAGAAGGTCCCCGGCGGCCATCTTCACCAGGTAAGTAAGAAGTCACCGGAGCGCGGGGATTCAGGTAAGCACTATCCGGTTTTCTTTTTTAACCCCTGCATCGGGTTTGTCTCGAGCCGAACGGGGGGGCTATTGAAAAAAAAAAAACCCGTTTCGGCGCGGGACAACCCCTTTAAGAACATCCAGCCATTGGATTCTTCTTACCATCTTTCTGAGTTCATTAAAATCCAACCTTGAGGTCTGAGTTTTCTCAGGTCTTCCTACCCTTTTTATCCAAAATTTAAAGGGGTTGTCCCGCGCCGAAACGGGTTTTTTTTTTTTTCAATAGCCCCCCCGTTCGCTGCGAGACAAGCCCGATGCAGGGACCTAAAGAAAAATCCGCACAGCGCTTACCTGAATCCCCGCGCTCCGGTGACTTCTTACTTACCTTGTGAAGATGGCCGCCGGGATCTTCTCCCTCGGTGGACCGCAGGGCTTCTGTGCGGTCCATTGCCGATTCCAGCCTCCTGATTGGCTGGAATCGGCACGTGACGGGGTGGAGCTACACGGAGCCGGCATCCTGCACGAGCGGCCCCATTGAGAAAAGAAGAAGACCGGACTGCGCAAGCGCGTCTAATTTGGCCATTAGACGCCGAAAATTAGGCGGGCTCCATGGAAACGAGGACGCTAGCAACGGAGCAGGTAAGTGAAAAACTCCTGATAACTTCTGTATGGCTCATAATTAATGCACAATGTACATTACAAAGTGCATTAATATGGCCATACAGAAGTGTATAGACCCACTTGCTGCCGCGGGACAACCCCTTTAAGGATAGCATGATCCCTGCCTCCTAAGGTCCCAGCCACCCTTACTTCCTCAACCATTCCCTCCCTGTTGGTAAGAATTACGTCCAAGATAGCAGATACCCGTGTTTTCTCCTCTACCTTTTGGAAGATCAAGTTGTCAGCAAGAGTGGATAAGAATTTGTTGGATCCATTACTGTTACCTGAGAGATTCCCAACAAATGTCTGATAGTGATCATGGGAGATTTTACCTATGTCGTGCTTTTTTGAGAGCTTGTCCATCTGATGTAGAAAGAGTTCCTCCATATTTTCTGCTTGCCCAGGCGGCCTATAGTAAATGCCTACAATGGTGTCCTTTCTGTTGTTCTCTCCTTGCCTTCTTACTCAGCTTCTACAGAACTCCCAGCTCTGAAGCTTGAATCTCGGTGGAGATTAATGTTTTCCTAACCTACAACACAACACCTCCTCCCCTTTTTTTAGGTCTGTTTCTTATAAATAAGTTGTATCCTTCAAGCCTTGTATTCCAATCATGTGTATCATCCCACCCAGTTTCCGTGATGCCTATGACATATTTCTCTTCCTGTGTTAGGAGCTTCAATTCTCCTTGTTTGTTGCCCATGCTCAGTGAATTTCTGTAGAAACATTTTAGTTTGTGATCAGCGTCTCTTGCTTTCTTTACTTTCCTTCTCAGTTTTTTGCCTCTGTTCTTTTCCCACTTCTAATAGAAAGGTTCTTAAACTTTAACCCCTTAGTGACTAAGCCCGTTTGCTTTTTCACGGTCACATTCCAGGAGCCCTAACTTGTTAATTTGTCCATTGACAGACGTATGAGGGCTTGTTTCTTGGAGACGAGTTGTATTTTTTAATGGCATAACTTTTGGGTACATATAATGTAAAAGGTGGCGTTTAGACATGAGCAAGCATGCTCAGTTAAGGCAATTACTCGAGCAAGTAATCGCTGTTTTCGAGTAACTGCCTACTTGTTCGAAAAGATTCGGGGGGCAGCAGGGGTGAGAGATCTCTCACTCTCCCCCCAAATCTTTTTTGACGAGTAGGCAGTTACTCAAAAAAAAGTAATGCTCACTCGAGTAATTGTATTAACCAAGCATGCTCCCTCATCTCTAATGGCGTTTTCGCCAGTCGTCTCCACGACAGCACCACCTGAGATAGCCTCCTCCTGATAGGACAGGAACACACCGAGAGGTTAAAAGCTCCCCCCTTCCCCACCTTCCTCAGTGTCTTCCTGTCCTGCCAGGAGGCAGAATCTCCGAGAGGGGCTGGTGGAAACACCAGCCTGAAGGTTATACTTATGGGCGGATCGGAGGGCAGTGGGTCTGCCTGTCCTCCCTTCCTGCCGGAAGGCGCCCGGGACGCCACATGGGGTGGTATTCCCCGGGCCAGGTTCCTCCCGCGGCGGCCCATGGGGGGGTGTCAAAACGGGAGCCCGTTCTCCTCCTCCTCCCCCGGTATAGGATCGAGTGCGTCGCTCCTGGAAGCCCTTTGACGCGTCGGAGGGGGCGGGGCGCTGCGTCACGTGTCCAGCGCGGTGACGTCATCGCGCGCGCATCACGGGGTGCGGGGAGGGGGCGGGGCTTGGCCCGGAAGCGCCAAATTCAAAAAAAGGAACCTGAGAGAAGAAAAGAAGCAGAAGCCAGTGCTACAGGTCACACTACTAGTGAGTGTCTGCAGCACTGGTATATGAGATGAGTGCTCCAGCACCAGACACTGCTGAATCTTCAGCCACAGCGACAAAATGTATTATGCAAGACCCAATGTATTTGTATTTGGAATATTGCATGCTCATCCGCAAAAAATACTCTGTTTATCTGTCAGGGGGATAAAAAAAGACGTCCCCCCACAGAACAAAGCCCAAAAAATGCGCAGAGTGCGGGACGAGACTGCCAGCTATGTACCAGAGGCCTCTCTGCAAGGCGTGCGTAGCCAGGCTAGTTAAGGAGGAATCATAGAAGACGTTAGAAAGCTGGTTAAGGAAGTGGTGCGATCAGCTCTGACGTCGCAAATAGCGCCGCCAGCGGGGGCATCCGGGGCTAAGCGCCAGAAAAGGGCGTATATTCCAAAAGAACTTTCCGACTCAGAGAGCTCAAACGGGTCGGAACAGGAGGAACCAGCGCCCGAAGAGTCCTCAGACGATGAAGACTACAAAAAAATATTTATTTCCCCAGGACGACTTAACAGAGCTGATTAAGTCGGTCAGGGCTACGCTTAAAATGGAGGAATCCAGAGAACCGCATACTCTGCAGGGGGCTGGGGGAAAGGCGTAGACACACCTTCCCAGTCCATAATAACATTACTAAAATGATCCAGAAAGAATGGAAGAAGCCCGATGAGGAATCCTTCTCCACTAAAGGGGTAAAAAGAAGATACCCGTTTGAGGACGAAGTGTGCGCGAGCTGGGAAGAGGTACCCAAGGTAGATGTCACAGTGGCCAAAGTGGCTAAAAGGACAACCCTGCCCTTTGAGGCCGCACAATTCAAGGATCCAATAGATCGCAAGGCTGAAGGCCTCCTGAAAAAATCGTGGGAGGCAGCAGCGAACATACTCAGACCAGGGGTCGCAGCCACTTGCGTGGCTAGGACTCTGGGAGTATGGTTGGAGCAGCTGGAGCTCCATATAACAAACAAGACGCCAAGGGAACAGATCTTAAACTCCCTGCCTATTTTACGGATGGCCACAAACATCTTAGCGGACGCATCGGCAGAGACAGTTAAGCTCTCAGCTAAAGCGACAGCCCTGTCTAATTCTGCCAGAAGGGTCTTATGGCTGAAGTCGTGGTCGGGAGATTTAGCCTCCAAGAACAAACTATGCGCTCTCCTGTTTTACGGCCAGTTTCTGTTCGGACCAGACCTCGACAAAATCCTCGAGAAGGCGGCCGACAGGAACAAGGGATTCTTGGAGGAAAGACAGCAGAGGGGAAAGACCTTCTTTCGGGCCCCAGCGCAACAGCCCGGGTCTTATCGAGGCAAAGGCAAGACAGGCCGCTGGAGTTACCCCAAAGGGGGTAGAGGAAGGAATTTCCTCTTCAACCCCCACCATGGGCATCCAAAGCAGAGATCCTGACGCCATCCCAGTGGGGGCAAGGCTGGGGAGCTTCGCGGATCGATGGGCCGTGATCTGCGAGGGCACATGGATCCCAAAGATCCTACAGCAGGGATACCAGATAGAACTAGTGTCCCTCCCCAGAAGAAAATACGTCACTACGGGGGGCTCAGCACAACAATTGCATCCACAAAGACGGAGCGTTCGAGAACTACAGGAGTTAAACGCAATATCCTCGGTACCTCAGAACGAAGAAACCTGGGGCCACTACTCCAGGCTCTTCCTAATAAGAAAACCTTGTGGCACATCGCATGATAGTAAACCTGAAGCCCCTGAACGCCTTCATCAAGTACCGGAAATTCAAGATGGAGTCAATCTCCTCAACAATAAAGCTGATACCCAGAGGAGCCTATATGCCGTCTATAGACCTAAAAGACACAAACTTCTATGTGCCGATCCACGAGGATTCCCAGAAATACCTGGAGGTTCGCAGTAGTTACGACCTAGGCCCACAAATATGTTTTCAGACTTGAATCTTAATTGGGTCCTGAAGGCGATGTCAGCAGAACCCTTCGAACTGATCGAGGCACTGCCAATAAAGATGCTCACGATTAAAGCAGTCTTCCTGGTGGCCATCACCTCAGCAAGGGTAGTTAGCGAGTTGCAGGCCCTGTCTATTCGCCACCCATTCCTTAAAATCACGGACACAAAATTAGTGTTTAAAACAGATCCGGCCTTTATGCCAAAGGTAGTGTCTCCTTTTCACAGATCCCAAAATGTAGTAATCCCCTTATTTTTAAATAGACCTAAAGACGAGGGAGAGAGAGCCCTAAACTGTCTAGACGTCAGGAGAGCAGTCCTGAGCTATATCGATACCACAAGCCACTGGAGACGGGACGACAATCTGTTTGTCCAGTTCTTTGGCCCAAACAAAGGGAAGAAAGCAGCAAAGAGCTCCATAGCCAGGTGGATCCGCCTGGCCATTACAGAGCCCTATAGGGCCCTGGGGAAAGAAGTCCCCTCGGCTCTTAGAGCCAATTCTACAAGGGCAGTAGCGTCTTCATGGGCCGAGCATAGTTCAGCGTCTGTTGAACAGATATGTAAGGCCGCAGTTTGGAAGAAGCCGCACACTTTTGTTAAAGGGGTGGTCTCGCGAAACAAAGTGGGTCTATACACTTCCGTATGGCCATATTAATGCACTTTGTAATATACATCGTGCATTAAATATGAGCCATACAGAAGTTATTCCACTTACCTGCTCCGTTGCTAGCGTCCCCGTCTCCATGGTTCCGTCTAAATTCGCTGGCAGCTTGCTTTTTTAGACGCGCTTGCGCAGTCCGGTCTTCTCCATTCAGCACGAGCCGCTTCAGTGTGCTCCCCGCTACAGCTCTTCTGCGCATGCGCAGACGAGCTGTCACTGCTCGGGAGCGCGCTGGAGCGGCCATTCTGTACCTTCCTCTGTTAGAGGAAGGTGCAGAGCTGCCGAGCTGTCCGGAGAAGCCGCCCAGCTGTCCCGCCGTCCAGCTGTCCTGGTAAGTGATGGGCCGGGGGGGCTGCCGCTGCGCCGGGCTGCGCCGGGGGGGGCTGCCACTGTGATGGGGGAACTATCGCTAGGCCGGGGGGGCTGCCGCTGTGATGGGGGGGGCTGTCGCTGCGCCGGGGGGGCTGCCGCTGTGATGGGGGAACTAGCGCTAGGCCGGGGGGGCTGCCGCTGTGATGGGGGGGCTGCCGCTGTGATGGGGGAACTAGCGCTAGGCCGGGGCGGCTGCCGCTGTGATGGGGGGGGGCTGTCGCTGCGCCGGGGGGGTTGCCGCTGTGATGGGGGAACTAGCGCTAGGCCGGGGGGGCTGCCGCTGTGATGGGGGGGGCTGTCGCTGCGCCGGGGGGGGCTGCCACTGTGATGGGGGGGGGGGCTGCGCCGGTTACCTTCTGCCTGGCGGTGGGTGACTGGTCGGCC
The DNA here is from genome assembly GCF_035609145.1 of Eleutherodactylus coqui. Lineage (NCBI taxonomy): Eukaryota > Metazoa > Chordata > Amphibia > Anura > Eleutherodactylidae > Eleutherodactylus > Eleutherodactylus coqui. The sequence continues at coordinate 195,484,444 of NC_089844.1, forward strand.
GTGTTCACTCCAGGGGTCCGGTCGGCGGCTGCGGGGCGTCTGGTTGCCATGGAGACACAGCTGGTAGCGTCTCGGGAGCGCGCACGTCGGGCTACAGCAAGCGATGCGAAAAGAGCTGGCGGCCATCTTGGGAAAAGTTTTATAAGTTGCTGAAACGCTGGAACGGTAAGTAGAAACCAGCTAGGAAAGTAATTTACAGGGGTAATTAGTAATGTATGTTTAATTAGGGGGACTGGGCAAAAAAAAAAATTCACTGCTTCCTCGAGACATCTCCTTTAAGCATTATAGGGTAAAGGTGCAGCAGGACGAGGACATGGCCTTCGGCCGCAAAGTCCTCTCGGCGGCAATCCCACCCTAGAAAGATTTAGTTGGTACGTCTCAGGTGGTGCTGTCGTGGAGACGACTGGGGAAAAAAAAAAAAAGAGATTATACCTACCCGATAATCGGGTTTCCAGCAGTCTCCACAACAGCACCTGTACATTCCCTCCCGAAGAAGATAAATAAATAGGGGGTACAAAAAAAACAAACAAAAAAAAAACAAACTACAAAATATAATTTCCCTTTAAAAAATAAAAAAAACCCAGTTAGGTTAAGATTTAAGTTGAGCTCCTACCCCGGCTATTCGTTAGAATCCACTGAGGAAGGTGGGGAAGGGGGGAGCTGTCGTGGAGACTCCTGGAAACCCGATTATCGGGTAGGTATAATGTCTTTAGCATTTTTACCTTTTATTTTTGTCCCACTAGGAGACATGAATATCTGAATATTTTATCACTCTCCTAATATACTACTATATTTCAGGCTGAGCCTCATAGGCCGCCGTACCTGGCAGAATCAAACCTCCGGATGCCATAGCAACCTATTTGGACTTGCGATCATATCGTGGGGATCTAATGGGTAAGGGAGGGAGCTCCCTCCCTCTGCCAGCCTTTTACACGCTGTGGTCACATTGACTGCAGCATGGAAAGGGTTAAACACCAGGGATACAACATTTATTCGGTCCCCAGTGTTACAGCAAGTGCCCGGCTGTCATCTGACAGCTGACCACCCACTTCCCCTGCCACAGGAGCCCCGTAACGGCTGTTGTCAAATGATGTATAGGTAGGTGGTCATTAATTAGTAGTCAGCACTCCGCTGCCATTATTTACAGGGATTCAGGGTTCCCCCATATAAAGTTCAGCCCTTCTAGGAGGATTTTCCTGACATTTTCTTAGTTGGTTTGGTGAAGATTTTACAACACATCAAAAGGGGACTGATTGGAAGGTGTCAGTCAAGAGAAGGGAGCAAAACATCTCCAAGGCATTACATGTACCATGGAGCATAGGGAAGACAGTGAGGAACAAGGGGATTAATGGCCCAACAGTGACATCACCAAAAACTGGACGGCCGTCAAAAATTGATTAAAAGGGGTCGTGGTTTGGAGAGAACCCGAGACGGCCGTGTTTAGCTAGTCTCCGTCTGACAGCATCGCTCAGCTACGTTTAAAGCACACCGGAGGGCTCGCTACACTACTTACCGGCAAGAGGAGGCACTAGTGACCATGGCGGCATCCAGGAGGAGAGCCTCCAGAGCTCAACCAACGCGGCTGGAGGAGTTTTTCGTCCCGCGCGCTCCGCTCCCTGTAATGGCGGCGGAGGAGGAGGACATGCCGGCTACTGTAAATCCGGTAAGAGGACTCCCCGACCCCCTGGAACCGCTGCCCCTAGATAATTTGGACTCCCCTAACTCTGGGGAACAGCCAGGGGAACCGGGAAAGGGAGGAAAACAACCTAAGGGAGACCATAAGCAAAAATCTGATCTTCCCTCCGGCCACAGCACAAAAAACTAAATGGCGGCGACACCACAGCAGGGCACCCGGTCTGCCTCTGCTTCCAGCAGCCCTGCTAAACAACGCCAGAGACTAACAGAGGACTTAAGAGAGGGGTGCCTGGAGGATGATGTCCCTAAAATTACAAAAGATGGGGAAATTGATAACTTATCTGCCACAGAAAAGCCTGCCTCGGAGCTATATATTAAAGAGGCTATTATGGCCCTAAGGCACACGATTCAAACCGACTTAAAGTGTCTAACCCAGCATGTAGACTCCTCAGTGTTAGAAGTCAACAACAGAATGAGCAACACAGAGCATAAAATGGAGGAGATGGTTAAATCTCATAATGCCCTTATAGACGCCCACTATGACTTAGAAGGCCTGGTCACCAAATTACAAAATAAAATAAGCGACTTTGAGGACAGAAACAGGCGCAATAATGTAAAAATAAGAGGCGTCTCCGAAAAAATTGTGAACACCGAGCTGATGGAGTATGTTGTGCGCCTAACTCAAAAAATCTTACCGGATATTCCGGTACAAGAGCTTAAAATCGACAGGGCGCATAGACTTCCATTGCCTAAATTTCTGAGAGATAATAACCCAAGGGACATTATTGCACGTTTTCATTATTTTAGTATAAAAGAAGCCCTTATGCTTACTGCAAGAAAACTGGGGGTTCTGCCGAGCCCATATTCAGATATCCGCCTGTTTATCGATTTGTCCCAGGCTACTATGGAGGCGAGACGCAGCTTTGCAGGAGTGACCCTAGCCTTGAGAGAGGCGAAGATTCAGTACAGATGGGGTTTCCCCACCAAAATTATTGTGTCAAGGGAGAACTCCTCTCACGTCTTTCTTGACCCTGCCTCGGCCAAGTCCACCTTGAAATCGTGGGGCATAAAAATATGCGAATCTCCACCTCCCCGTCCGGATGGTGATGCAGAGAGAAAACAAAGAAAAGAGGCTCGAAACATCTGACTCCCCCCCCCTTTTAAAAATGCACAGTGATTCTACTGCTTCCTGAAATCTTGCCAAAAGTCGTCATTCCGGCTACTGAGCCCGACCGGAATATATTCTCGCAGTTTTGAGTGATGTTTCATACTCTCCCGCGAACTGTCGTTCCCCAAAATAAGATCGCAAGTTTTTGCTTGCCCAGTCATGTCTTATTGTGTTGCTCTGATTATTTGCATCTTACTAACGCGTTCTCTAAATGTCTTTTATGGTTGCAATTTTCTATGCATAACCAGTTTTTGTTTCCCTAGTTTTGTTGGTAACTCCTCAACAGGCATCATTTACCATATTGGCTCTCTAGCTCCTAGCTCCGCACTGCTACTTACGGAAATATGGCGTTGAACGTACTGTCTCTGAACGCTAATGGCTTGAACTCCCCGAATAAAAGGGCGGTTTGGAGGGAGGCTCTGCACCACAATGCCGACCTGGTATGTATTCAGGAGACACATTTGCTGGAGTCAGATAGTGTGCACATGTCACATAAGAAGTTTCCTCATTTGGTGTTTGCTTGTGCACCTAGGAAGCACGCGGGGGTGTTGGTCGCGGTTAGAGACTCCACGACGTTTAAAATTGACACCCAAGTGTGTGACCCCAAGGGCCGCTTCATAATACTGGTAGGCACTTAGAGAGGCTCACAGGTTACTCTTGTTAGTGCAAAATTCGCTATTATAGATATACCATGTGTTCCAAATTAAATAATATGTGTACAGGCCTGGAGAGCCTTCAAAGACCACACGGACTACATCATGTGTTCCCCAAAGAGTCTGTGTTTATTCTGCGCGCGTTGAAACTTAAATAAGTTTCAACACAGGAAGTATACAGTTACATTATTTAGCGTGCTGATTGGTTGTCCTCAGAGGGAGGTATTTGTGAGGTAGCTTGTGATGTCATCCATCTGGGAGGAACTTCAGTGAGCATGCTCAGTTCATTCTTGAATTTAGCTTCATGAGAAGAACATCCTGTGTTTCTCCTCTCTGCTGTCCAAGACAAAGCACTCCTAAAAAGGTTTGGCCAGTTAGAACTGGTTTTACCAGTTCTTGAGCTCCTCCAATTCTTGTGGAGGTGGGGGGGGAGGTGATGTTCCCTTCCTCCAGAAGTTCAGACCATTATAGACAAAATACAGTATATTCACAGTTGATAACAGAAAATACATACAAAATGGTGAACATATAGGATATCTCCCACAATTCCCTCCTTTGTTGTGCGTATTTTCATTCTCCTGGATAGTTTTTCCTTCCTATTTGTGTTCTCGGGCCTTTCCCTACTGCCTACAGGGGACCCTAGCTGTCACCTCCGCCATGTGGCTGCCTCCTGCCTTATCCCTGCCTACTGCTGGGTGATATCCAGGATAAGGAAAATACCTCACAACACGTTACAGTTTCCCAACGGTATTCTAGGTAGATGGCTCCTGAAAGATTTATCTTTATTTCACGTTTTCTGCATAAGCCACCTTGTTCATAGTTTAAATGACATACAACATGTTGAATGTGACTGGCTTTCCAAGTGTGATCTCAGGTTATATTGTTTGTTACATGTTAACATTGGTCTGATTACACAATATGGCTGAAACATTGGTACACTTACTGCTACCTTATTGCATCTGTTGACATTTTTTTTGTCCTATTTTATACACTAAAACTTGCTTAGTCATACCCAAGCTTTGTAAACCAAGATGTTATCAGTCTGAGAGCCCCCCACCATCTGAAGGAGCCAATTTCATTGATCAAAGGTTCAGAATCAGCAACTCAATTTCCTAGACAATGATGATGGTATCACAGGATTAACAAGACAACAGATTCCTGGCCATACAATGTATATGGACAGAGCTCAAACAAACCTATACAAATGGAACTGTAGTTAATGCAGTTAGCATTGTTCTGTCACATTTCACAGTTACATCAAAGCTTCCTACACCAAACAGGTTTGAAGGCCACATGAATGTTCATAGCTATTCGTATGTAAGATACAAAATGGAGGATGAAAGACAAAATGGAGGGCTACAAATAGCCAATTATATTTGTACCACAATCCACCCGTTGGCTATTTGTAGCCATCATACAACTATTTCATCAAGATACATAAAATTAGCATACAATTTAGGGTTGGAATATGTACTTTGACATATCATGGTTTGATCTTCAAGTTCTATTAATCAACTTCTGAAATATATTACATAAACAACCAAATATCTGTTCCCTATATATATACATTTGCTATCAACATAAAACCAATCTTGTCAAATCTGGGCTCGAGAAAATAACGAAAACAAAAAAAATCAAGAACCATTAGATGTTGAATACAAATGTCTCTTCCTGTAAAATTGTTTCTTCTTCTCTTGATCTTCTTTAGATCCTAAACCTATAGGATCTCCGATGCAGGGAAGCAGGGGGATTATTGTGCCCTCACTGCTTTCCCTGGTTAGCCAAAGAACAGACCCTAAGTAGGAATCTGTCCCCGCCCATTACATTGGTATCAAACAATCTTCTCCATATCCAGAAGTATCCACAGCTGACTATAGAGCCCCTTTATTCCAATGTTGCAGATGCCTCTGTACAGCATTTTGTTGCCCAAGGTCTTCAGGGAGGAGCGGTGATGCTTTGCCCTCCTTTGACGTCATCTGCTGGCGGTTATTATGCAGAGTATGAGGATCACCCCAGTGGCAATTTAGCAACAGTCAGGCACACTTGTCAGTTCTTCAGGCTCAGTTGAATAGTCATAGCGTGTGGATAGGTGCAGCATGCACTTAGAGAAGCTGAAATTTCAAATCACACGTAGAAAGTTCCAATGTCCTGGTGGAAATAAATCAGTTCATAAATTTTCTCAGTCCCAAATAAACTTGATCCAAAATAATTCAGTCCATGGCAAATCAAACAAAACAAAAACAAAATCACAATCCGGTGTCTTGTGTGCTTTTCTTCACCCCTTCAAAACAAAAATCTGTAGTTTAAATTTATCCATCCAACAAACTCTGCCCAGAGAGACTTGATAAGTTTTCTGCTGTAGCAAATGAATATTTCTAATATTCCTAATCTTCCTACATTACGGCACAAATACCTTCTACATACAGTAGACCTATATCTCAAGAATTCTTACTATGTAAACAAACAATATAATATCAAACATTGCAAATCAATCAAGTTAAGCAAATTTTATAACGCAACATTCCTAGATTTGTCATAATCCTCTTCATTAGTAGTTATGTATTTACCACATCCCTTATGAGGAAGAAGAGAAATGACAGCCCAATGACCGCAGGGGTCCTACATATAACAAAGGATTATGGGCCACATTTGTCTCCTTCCTTGATTATCTTTATTCAATGTCTGACATGAACCCAAATTAGCTTTTCTTGAAGTTTCACTGAGACCGTAGTGGTTAACAGCACTTGAAAGGATTCTTTGCATTTTGATCTGGAAACACGGAGAATACACATTTATGAGTGACAGATGATATAACTCCTGATGTTAGGCACTCACATGGGAGGTAAGGCCCTCCTTTTTGGCCTGGAATAAGAATAGGCCTATTACAGGAGCCCTACGCAAAACGTTTATAATGACTCAACTTAAGTTTTACAATCAGGCGTGGTTCTAACCAAGTAGATGACTATTAAAATGTTTACCTTTATTATTTACTATTATTTCTGGTGTACCCAAATATTCAAAATTACTTTCATAAAACATATTCTTAGGTCATATTTTTGGCGTGTTAAAAATTATTTTTATTTTATTTTATTTATTTATTTTTTTTCTCAAGCCACCCCTCCAAATAACATGAAAAGAGGTCTATGCAAACCAACAACTCCAAAACACCTACCTGTGGTAGCTGTACGCTACCATCCTGCAGTCACTGATACAGATAGTCTGGCTCTCACCGAGAAGGTACCTTGACCAATTGGCCTGGATTGTAACGGGCGCATATTATGCATCCCTGTACAAACCCTATTGCAGCAGTGTTGAACCCTGGGGTAAGCCAAGCAGAAGACACCATACCACACATTACCTCCTTGGATGGATGGGTTAGCTCAGGGATCAGGTGTGACATCATGGAGTACAGCGTGCAGGGGAGGCACAGGCATTTACCTTTCTGCCAGACCCCAGTAGCATTCCGCTCGCTTTTCCACTCCTCCTTTGTCTTCTTTTGAGGCCTGTTCCTGTAATTCAAGCAACAGAGAAATATCTACACCTGTTTCAGGTGCAAGCAGGTTACCAGCCGTTACCTCATTCAAGGGAAGTCAGGCTGCTGCGGTGCCTGCTCTCTGGTTCCTTCCAGCCTCAGTGGTTGTCTCTGTGGCATAAGGCTGGACTTGATGATAAGTCACCTGTGCGGAAAGAGCTAAAAACTTGTAGAACAAAAACACTTCTTCTGCATTCTGGATTGGCTTACTCAAGGACCCCATGAAACTTCCACTGTGCCATATAAGATGTGAAATCGTGTACGATTCCCAATGTGTGTACCTTAAGTCGGTGCAGACATAAACAGTCTTACCTGCAGCCAGCTTACATATTTCAGTGAGCGCCATCACCTCTATTTCCTGAGTAACTGAGTGTCTCAGGAGGAAAAGAGTGGTTTTTGTACAATTACCTCTTTCTGTCGGTTACCATTGCATAGCCTGTTTTGCTTGTCCATTTTCACAATATTTGGAACCATCTATGGGAAAATCTCAAGATTTACATTAATCATGGCAGTTACAACATTATTGTTAAGACCCTATTTTCCCTTTTCATTCGTGTTTCTACAACCATACAATCATGTGCTTGCTATTTAATGTCATGGTCTGCGCCTGCCGCCCCTTCCTCTCAACCTTCTAAATTCAGTAAAAGACATGAAACGGCATTTGGAACTATACCCCTCTTGATTGCGATATGTGAGGGTGCTAGCAGGGCAGTCTCATACATAGCTAGTCTGGAAGCTGAAAGATGTTTAATTTGCACTCTATACAGTATTTTATGACCCCTTGAGGAAGCATGATATTAAGGGGCCCCACATCATTTCTGGTACCTGTATTAAAACATACTGCAAACAGGAGAGGAAATATTGTTATTACAATCTGCAACCATAACAACTGCACAAATGATGGTTAACTACTGGTTTACTAAGGGACTAATATCCCTGATAGCATTCGGGATATACTCAATTACTGGCATCAAAAATGTACTTATTTTTCAAATGTAACTATTTTCATGTAAAATACTGTTGTTAATTGAAAATGAGATACTCTCTAAAATAGAACTTTTGTTATTAATTTGACTAAAGTACTTATCAGATGTCTCAAGTACACAATTATCTCATTTTAGTATCTTAATTCAATGATATTCAAAATAAATACAACTCAAAATTTTTAAATTCTCCACATACTCCAAGAACCTAATATTATATATATATACATACACACATACATACATACATACATACATACATATATATATATATATACTCTGTGACAATCCTGGACTATTATCTCACACAACTACCCTCAGGAATAAAATTAGATGCCCCTCCTTTGGTCACCTACATTTGTTCAAGTGAGAGACTTAACATGGAGTCTAAGAGTGACCTTCCCTCTATACATTACCACAATATACATATATATATATACCAACATCCACTTAAATGGAGACACACTTCTCTCCTAGGCTGATCTGTGTTGAGGGTGGAGCAAGACCTCTTCCTATTGTTCTTACTTCCCATCTCCTTACATCACCTAGCTCCACCCCCTGTGGTCTGGCTCAGCGTTTGGTCTTTCTTGCCTCATTTCATTTCTAGCCACCGGACAGTACACACCATATAACACAATCTAACTCTCATACGGGCCCTTCATTTATACACACAAATTCACACTCACTGGGGTTTTAATTCACTCGTACACAGACTGATAAGTATCTCATGTGAAGTAGAAACTGGGATTGTATTTACTGTACATAGGACTTCCCATATTGAACAAAGTATATATATATATATATATATATATATATATATATATATATATATATATATATATATATAAAAGAAAAACTCTTATGTACCGCGGTTTTTACATATTTTGTTCAGAATAGGCTATCCAATGACAAACACAATACAACTTATGCCCATTTCCACCCACATACTTATATTTACCACTCCAGATAGCAACTATTATCACCGTTCATTGTTAAACCTTCTACCTTTCCTTAACTCATTGACTTGCTTTTTCCTTTCCCCATTTTTGTGTGTCCAGTTATGTTTACAAACATCATCTCATTGAATTTGCTTGCGAGTCATACTTCGATTTTTCCCACAACTCACGACACAGGTCTGGCTTACCACTAATAAGCACTTACAATTTCGTCCCTGCCCATCTTGTCGTAATTGGAAAAATCCTTAATTAATTGAGATTCTCTACTCCCGCACCTCATGGCGCAGATCTGTACTTTTGGCACCACATTGTGGAACCTCAACAGCCTGCTTGGCCTGCCATAATCGGAGAAGACTTCTCTGGCGCGCCCACATCTTTACTCCAAGCCCAAATTCCCTTGAGTTGAGGTATGCAGACATGGCAAATGCAAGCATTCCATGTGCACCCCTCCCCCCACATAACAAAGGGAGACCTCTTCAGCCACATGTTGAACAATGGAAACTCACCGCATGGACACTCAGCAACTTTACTCACTACTATAACCTTCAGCTAAAATTGCTTATATCAACTTTCCTTTTTGCTTTCTTTTAACAAGTTATACTACACTTTCTTTGTTCCTTATTAACCTGCACAGTCTGTTCACACCATTCACTACTACAGAGAATATAAAACCCCATAGCTCACACCTTCTTACACTCAGGACATTACTTCACAGAGAACATTAAAACCACACAGTATATCTACTTGATTGTTCTTTTGATACAGACTTATATTTCAACTCACCCGGCCCGGGGCGGATCATAGCAGAGAGGGAGAGATGGGACAGGTACAAGAATAACTTATTACCTTGTTTGAGCTCATTATCTGTCCGTCTCTGCTTCGAAGTCCCCTTGTGTCCGGATAACGATGAAATATCTTCATATCTCTGTATCTTCATTATCCCAGCGGTGCCTCCAAATTTGTTAGCGCAAAATTCGCTATTATAGATATACCATGTGTTCCAAATTAAATAATATGTGTACAGGCCTGGAGAGCCTTCAAAGACCACACGGACTACATCATGTGTTCCCCAAAGAGTCTGTGTTTATTCTGCGCGCGTTGAAACTTAAATAAGTTTCAACACAGGAAGTATACAGTTACATTATTTAGCGTGCTGATTGGTTGTCCTCAGAGGGAGGTATTTGTGAGGTAGCTTGTGATGTCATCCATCTGGGAGGAACTTCAGTGAGCATGCTCAGTTCATTCTTGAATTTAGCTTCATGAGAAGAACATCCTGTGTTTCTCCTCTCTGCTGTCCAAGACAAACCAGTTCTTGAGCTCCTCCAATTCTTGTGGAGGTGGGGGGGGAGGTGATGTTCCCTTCCTCCAGAAGTTCAGACCATTATAGACAAAATACAGTATATTCACAGTTGATAACAGAAAATACATACAAAATGGTGAACATATAGGATATCTCCCACACTCTCATAAATAATTATGCCCCTAATACGAAGCAAGTCCATTTCCTAAATAAACTCATGAGAAAAACCCGTAAAGTAGCTAAGGGTCCGCTGATCTTCTGTGGGGACTTTAATTTGGTGCTGGAAAGCAAGATAGATTCCACCCAGAGTCCCGCAAAAAGGGACTCCCCTCTGGGCCGTTGGATCCGTGAGATGGCTCTGTTCGACACTTTCTGCTGCTTAAACGCATCGGCAAAAGAATTTACCTATTATTCACCCCGTCACAAGACGTTTTCACGCATAGATCTGTGTCTGGTGGATAAACAATTAATTACCTCAGTATCGAAAGCAGCCATCGGAACGGCAACGTGGTCAGACCACGCTCCCATAACATCGATCCATATAGGCGACTCTCGTCAAGGTGCTAAAACGTGGAGAAATAATTTATATCTCATAAAAATCCCTGAATACAAAAAAGAAATAAAAGAAAGCTTAGAGGAGTTTCTCACCCTAAACGCCACCCCTGATGTGAACTCAAGTATCCTCTGGAACGCCCACAAGGCGTTCATAAGAGGAGTGCTCATAAAGCTAGGGGCCAGGTACAAAAGAATAAAACGCGACAAGACTGAAATTTTAGTGACCAATATCCAATCCCTAGAGAAAGCTTCAGTCATCTCCTTCCATGGCCACTCATAATAAATTACTCAATACAAGATTAGAACGCCGAAAAGTCTTACAAGGGGACTTCGAAAAAGAAACCACCATAAATAGAGCCAATATATACTCTTCATTAAATAAGCCAACAAAACTGATGGCTAACTTGGTTAAAAAAAAAGATAATTAAATCCAACATCCCTTTTGTGTGGAACTCAAAAAAGAAAGAATTCAAAATCTTCCACCCGAAACAGATCGCAGATAGATTTAGATCTTACTACAGCGATCTGTATAATTTGAAAGATGACAATTCTATAAAACAACCACAAAAAGAAGTGATAGAAAATTTCCTAAATAATTTAACACTCCCCAAAATCTCTAACTCACAGATGGCCGATCTAGACAAAGAAATGTCCCTAACGGAAGTTCTAGATACCATTTCAATAATGAAGAACCAGAAAGCACCCGGCCCCGACGGCTTCTCAGCCGAATATTATAAAATGTTTCAGGGATTACTGGCCCCACACTTAGTATGCCATTTTAACCTAGCGATGCGAAACGGTGCATTCCCGGCGGAGTCCCTCCAGGCAACTATTGTAGTACTGCCCAAAGTTTGTAAACCCCCTGATGACCCCTCCAATTTCAGACCAATTTCTTTATTAAACGTGGATGTAAAAATATATTCCAAGATCTTGGCGAGGAGACTTCTGGAGGTTCTCCCGGAGATCATCCACCCCGACCAGGCTGGGTTTGTGAAAGGTAGACAGGCATCGGATAGCACACGCAAAATAATTAACCTCCTTCATTCCCTGAAGTCCTCCCTCCTCCCAGTGATCATGCTCGCACTCGATGCCGAAAAGGCTTTTGATCGCGTCCATTGGGACTACACATTTTTTGACACTGGGGAGGTTTGGTGTAGGAGAAGGGTTACAGAGAGCTATCCGAGCCTTATACTCCGCGCCCTCGGCTAGGACGTTGGTGGATGGGACTCTGTCCGAGCCGTTTAAAATAACTAACGGCACGAGACAGGGCTGCCCGCTGTCCCCTATACTGTATGTCCTCTCGATTGAACCGCTGGCAGAGGCTATTAGGACATCGCTGGAAATAAGAGGGATCCCTTTAAATCTCCGCCAGCATAAGATAGGATTGTTCGCAGATGATGTGATTCTCACTCTGTCGAACCCGCTAAGCTCTCTGAGAGCGGTCCAACACACCCTGCAGGAATTTAGTAATGTCTCGCAGTATAAACTGAACATTGATAAATCCTTGATTATGGAAGTAAATGTCCCAAGGGATTTGAAAGACGCCATAAAAAAAGAGTTCCCCTTTAAGTGGCGAGAAAAAGACCTCCCCTATCTGGGAATAGGCTTGTCCCCTGACACAAATGACGTGGAAAAAATTAATTTTCCCCCATTGCTGTCCTCTATACAGAAGGATCTGGATCGTTTAGCGAGGCTCGGTCTGTCATGGTATGGCAGAATTATGACGTTTAAAATGAAACTTCTACCCAAGATTTTGTATGTCTTTCGGGTTTTGCCGATTGACGTCTCTCCTAGTACGCTATCTAAACTCCAGAAACAATTATCAAATTTTATATGGGAAGGTAAAAAACCTCGTCTCGCGTTACCCATACTAGCTATGCACCGATCCAGGGGCGGAGCGGATATTCCAAATGTGGAAAAATACTTCAGAGCCTCTCTCCTGAATCAGACTAGAGGATGGCTTTCGCGGGAAGACAAGATGGGTTGGGTCGGTCTGGAAAGCAACTTTGCTAAACTTAGTTCGTGCAGACCTATGCTTCTGGCGGCGTCCCTGGAAACTATGATTAATCACCCGAACCTACTAAATAACTTGAAAGTTAACGCAAAACATCTTTCCCCCACCACGATCGCTTCTCTTAAGGTCTGGAAGGACTTAACCGCAAAATTAGCCTCATACGACACGCTGGGTCTCCCACAGATCCCTCTTGAGACAATTTGCCTGTTCCTCCCAGACCTGGATGTAAAGGACTGGAGTAGTAAAGGTATAGCAAAAGTGTCGGATTTAATGTCGGGTAAAACAATGAAACCTTTCAGGATGCTCGCTTCTCAGTATAATTTACCTCCACATGACCTATATAAATTTACAAGAGTAGCCCACTTCATACATAAATCCCAACTACACACACAATTAAAATTCCGCAGGAAGCCATAAAAAGAATCTGCGCCTGCTCTGTATTGGACAAGTCAGATACGAGGTTCTTTTATGATATATTAACAAGCAACAATATCCCCTCTAAAAGAGTCCATATGCTGAACTGGGAAAGGGAATTGATGACAACTATCCCAATGGACAGCTGGAATAACGCGTTTAAACTAGCAGGGACAGCTACTAAAGGGATGGGAATCCTAGAAGTACAAATTAAGATTAATACGCGTTGGTATTATTCCCCAGCACTAATTAGCAACAGATTCCGTAGAGGGGACGGGGCCTGCTGGAGGGAATGTGGAGGTAGAGGCTCCCTCTCACACATTTTTTGGTCCTGCCCAAAATTGAAGGTCTACTGGAGAGAAGTATTAAACCTATTAGACAAAACCCTACACTTCCAGATACGTAGAGAGGCGGAACAGGTCCTGCTGTTGGTGGGTCTGGAGGGACTTCCCCCTCCGTCCAGAAAATTAGTTGGCCATGCCCTGATGACCGCGAAAGCAATAATTGCAAAGCACTGGAGGAAAGCAGACCCCCCGATGTTCTATGACTTTGTTGCTAGGATGTCCGAACAAAAAATATTTGAAAGATGGTTGGCGTTCAGAGAAAATAGTATACTGAAACACGAGAAGATGTGGAGCGTGTGGAGGGAGCCTACATAACTAGTTATAAGTGAGTACTTCAAGATGCCTTTCCTTTTTGTCCTGTTTTATTGTTATTAGTTATTTAATGTAATTGTTAGTCCCCTTCTATATATATTGAACACCACGAGATGTTGGGACTTTTGTTATATGGACTGTTAATTGATAGACCCCAGATCTCTTCCAGATGTATAAGCCAGATATACATAGTGTATGTTATCTTTTCTTTCTCCCTTTCAAAACTGAGGCAGAAAAAAAAGCTTTAAGACAGATTAGAATAACAATGTTTATAATGCTGTGGTGTAATAAGTACTGTCTTCCAAATGTTCATACTCATGTAATGTTTATGTTCCTCAAATAAAGAAAAATAAATTAAAAAAAAATAAATAAAAAATAAAAAAAATTGATTAAAAGACCAGAAAAATTGTGTGGGGCTGTTCTGCTGCTGTATCTGCGGTTTTAATCAAGGTGGAGAGAATTAAGAACAGTCCCAAATACCAGTCAATTTTGACCCCAAACCTTCAGGCCTCTGCTGAAAAGATAAAGGTGAAGAGGAATTTCACCTTTCAGTACAACGACTCAAAGCAATCTTTACCCACCAAGGAAGAGCGGGCAACGATTCCAAGTCAAGATGTGCCATGCTGATAGACACCGACCCAAAGAGACTGAATGCGGTCATAAAGTCAAAGGGTGCAAGTATTAGTGTTAGGGTGTGCATCCTTATGCAAATATATTGTTCGAGTTTTATTTCCCCCGCTCTAAAAGATGTCAGTTTGCTTTCCAATGGAACGGGTCACATGGAGGGTGGAGATAAATCTGAAATGATTCATCTTTCTAGGAGACACACTTTTTTTCCTCATAGCCTTCTTCAGCCTGCTTTCGTAAATCAATACCACCCCCCACCCCCACCCCCACTTGCCTCCCCATCCCTGCTGATCTTCACTTCTGGAAGGGAGTGATGAAAAACACAACACTGGGTCACGTGAGCACTGCAGCTGCCCACTGGCTGATTGGCTGCAGCGGTCCCATGGCCTTTTTGTCTGGGGTGTTATGGCTCCCTGCAGCCATAAGTGAAGACCGGCGGGGGACCGGAGTGTGTCATCTATTTTGCTAGCGCAGGTTGAACAGGTTTTTTGTTTTTTCTAAAAAGTCGATCCCTTGAAAAACTATTTACAGAAATTCTTACCTCATCTGGCTGATGCATTAATGACTTCCATCACACCCACCTCAGGCCACGTGTTTATCAGGCCCAGTCACAAGACCACCAATCGACAATAACATAAAGCAGCAGCCAGTGCAAAGCTGATGAGCCCGCAGCAGAGCGAGGAGGAAGACGACTATAAGGTGTGCCCCCCCCCCCCCACACACCCTATATCATACTGCATCTAAAGAGGACACCAGACAATATGCCGGAGAGAAGTCATTTAATCAGTTAACATGATAAAATTCATCGCAATCTGAAGAGAAAGGAAGAACTGTACACGATGGTGTAAGAAACCACAGAAATTGACTCAAAAATAGAGATGTGCAACCAAAAACCACGATCCACCCACAATACCCCAGAAGAATGGAGCGCTCTAGATTCAGCTGCACTGATCTCTACAGCCAGGTATGTGAGGGCAGACAAATAACGTAAGCAGTGGAGAGTCAGCTCATAGGACAAGGCAGAGGATGACCCACGAGCTCTCTGAAGGTTGATAAGCCGCTTCCTGTCGCAGCTCAGATGTCACATCTCACCTCTGCAGCTCAGGAGAATAAAAACCACAAAAACTGTTCAAATAAACGCCCTAAAATGAGAACATAAAACACAAACTGGCACACGTAGGAACCGAGGGTACCAAAGTCCAAGAGGAAGCAGGGGCTTCCAACTCCGAACCTGCTAAGCCACCGCACCGTCTGTCTGGTCCTCTTCACTGTACTCCGTATACTTCTTGGCACTGCCCTGTACCCGCTCAATTGGATATTTCTTGGCATTTAACTCCATCTTGGCAAGTACGGCACGGGGGAGATCCACATGGCACTTCTCTGCTAGTTCCAGGAGGTAAATGAGGACGTCACTCAGCTCGTGCTGGACAGACTCCTTCTGAGATGGCGTCCAGTCAGGGAGACCTTCCAGCACCTCACCCTTCCACTGGCTGGTAAGAGAGTTTACAGAATGTAGACAACCTGCCACTCACAGAAGACTCAACCCCACAACTCATTATTCACAAGACCCAACAACCCCCACATCCTGCCTGCCACAAAAGACTCCACCCCAACTAATGCCATCATTCTCAAAACCCAATAACTCCTATCCTACCTGCCACTGAAGACTCCATCCCAACTCATGCCATCTTTCTCAAAACTCAATAACTCCCATCCAACCGGCCACAGAAGACTCCACTCCAACCCACGCCGTCACTCAAAACCAAACAGCTCCCATTCTACCTGCCACAGAAGACTCCATCCTGACTCATGCAGTCTTTCTCAAGACCCAACAACCCCCACATCCTACCTGCCACAGAAGGCTCCACCCCAACCTATGCCGTCATTCTCAAGACCCAACAACCCCCACATCCTACCTGCCACAGAAGGCTCCACCCCAACCTATGCCGTCATTCTCAAGACCCAACAACCTCCACATCCTACCTGCCACAGAAGGCTCCACCCCAACCTATGCCGTCATTCTCA
Source organism: Eleutherodactylus coqui (assembly GCF_035609145.1). NCBI lineage: Eukaryota > Metazoa > Chordata > Amphibia > Anura > Eleutherodactylidae > Eleutherodactylus > Eleutherodactylus coqui. The sequence goes on from NC_089844.1 coordinate 195,500,962, forward strand.
AGACCCAACAACCTCCACATCCTACCTGCCACAGAAGGCTCCACCCCAACCTATGCCGTCATTCTCAAAACCCAACAACCTCCACATCCTACCTGCCACAGAAGGCTCCACCCCAACCTATGCCGTCATTCTCAAAACCCAACAACCCCCACATCCTACCTGCCACAGAAGACTCCACCCCAACCTATGCCGTCATTCTCAAAACCCAACAACCCCCACATCCTACCTGCCACAGAAGACTCCACCCCAACCTATGCCGTCATTCTCAAGACCCAACAACCCCCACATCCTACCTGCCACAGAAGACTCCACCCCAACCTATGCCGTCATTCTCAAAACCCAATAACTCCCATCCTACCTGCCACAGAAAACTCCATCCCAATTCATGCAGTCTCTCAAAATCCAACAACTCCCATCTTACCTGCCACAGAAGACTCTACTCCAACCCATGCCATCACTCAAAATCCCACAACTCCCACATCCTACCTGCCACAGAAGACTCTACTCCAACCCATGCCATCACTCAAAATCCCACAACTCCCACATCCTACCTGCCACAGAAGACTCAACCCCAACTCGCCATTCTCAAAACCCAACAACCCTCCACATCCTACTCACAGAAGACTCCACCCCAACCCATGCTGTCACTCAAAACCCAACAACCCATGTCAACACTCACACAAGAACTGTTATGCTGCCACTCAAATGAATGAACTGCCCAATGACTCCTATGCAACTAGGCCACCCATCACCTGAGACCTTGGCTTCCCCAGCAACCCACAGGAGACCTGCCAATATCCCTGCCTCCAACATCCCACCACTTACAGCACCTCCCTCTAACGGCTAAAGGTACCTTTACACGGGGCGATTGTTGGACGAATAAGCGCTTCGCCTCCATTCACTGAACAACTATCACTCCTGTGTGAAAGCACAGCATCAATGTCATTTGCAAGACGGTCGAGCACTTAGCCTGGGAGTTGTCCTGGGTAAAGGCACCTTAAAAGAGAACCTGTCACATTCCCACATAAACCAAGTTCTGGTGCTGTGAGGCGGGGGAAGGATTTTTTATACTCACTGGCTCCCGTGATCCAGTGGTGTCCCTCACGGATATTGGCACGTGGCATAAAAAGCGTAATGTTTTCAGAGTCCCACGCGTTCCCACACTTTTATAGGACAGCAGTGCACTGGACTCTGAAGTCAGATTTTCATGCCGCATGCTGGCTTCACCAAGTGACTGCGCTGGATCGCAGGAGGCTACACAAAAATCCATCCCGTCTCCCTGTCCCCTCGCCTAATAGCAGGTTTATGTGCGGCCGGGTTCCCTTAATGACGGAGTCAAGTGTGTGTTTCCCCTGCTTTCATTAATAGCACGGCACAGTCTAGCACTACTCACAAAAGCTCCGCCAGCTCCCCGACTTCTCCCACCAGCGCCAGCAGCAGGCTCCTCGGTTGATGAAACTTGTTCCAGTCTCTCTCAGCGGTGAAGCGGGACTGCAGGCGCCGTCTGAGAAAAAGAGTAGACGCATCATGTCAGCAGCAAGGCCACAGGACCGTCCCAGGGACACAGACAAGGACTACCCCCCCCCCCAGCTACCCTACGCTGTACACCCCCCCCCCCGCAGCCCCCGTACTCTGCCCCTTCCCCCCCCCCCGCAGCCCCCGTACACCCCCCCCACAGCCCCGTACACCCCCCCCCACAGCCCCCGTACGTCCCCCCCCCCACAGCCCCCGTACGTCCCCCCCCCACACACAGCCCCCGTACGTCCCCCCCCCCACACAGCCCCCGTACGTCCCCCCCCCCCCACACAGCCCCCGTACGTCCCCCCCCCCCCACACAGCCCCCGTACGTCCCCCCCCCCCCCCCCACACAGCCCCCGTACGTCCCCCCCCCCCCCCCACACAGCCCCCGTACACCCCCCCCCCCCCACAGCCCCCGTACATCCCCCCCCCCACAGCCCCCGTACATCCCCCCCCCCCCACAGCCCCCGTACATCCCCCCCCCCCACAGCCCCCGTACATCCCCCCCCCCCCACAGCCCCCGTACATCCCCCCCCCCCACAGCCCCCGTACATCCCCCCCCCCCCCACAGCCCCCGTACATCCCCCCCCCCCCACAGCCCCGTACATCCCCCCCCCCACAGCCCCCGTACATCCCCCCCCCCCCACAGCCCCCGTACATCCCCCCCCCACAGCCCCCGTACATCCCCCCCCCCACAGCCCCCGTACATCCCCCCCCCACAGCCCCCGTACATCCCCCCCCCCACAGCCCCCGTACATCCCCCCCCCCCCACAGCCCCCGTACATCCCCCCCCCCCCCCACAGCCCCCGTACATCCCCCCCCCCCCACAGCCCCCGTACATCCCCCCCCCCCCCACAGCCCCCGTACATCCCCCCCCCCCCACAGCCCCCGTACATCCCCCCCCCCCCCCACAGCCCCCGTACATCCCCCCCCCCCCCACAGCCCCCGTACATCCCCCCATCCCCCCCCCCCACAGCCCCCGTACATCCCCCCCCCCCACAGCCCCCGTACATCCCCCCCCCCCCCACAGCCCCCGTACATCCCCCCCCCCCCCACAGCCCCCGTACATCCCCCCCCCCCCCACAGCCCCCGTACATCTCCCCCCCCCCCCACAGCCCCCGTACATCTCCCCCCCCCCCCACAGCCCCCGTACATCTCCCCCCCCCCCACAGCCCCCGTACATCTCCCCCCCCCCACAGCCCCCGTACATCTCCCCCCCCCCCACAGCCCCCGTACATCTCCCCCCCCCCCACAGCCCCCGTACATCTCCCCCCCCCCACAGCCCCTGTACATCTCCCCCCCCCCCCACAGCCCCTGTACATCTCCCCCCCCCCCCCAGCCCCTGTACATCTCCCCCCCCCCCCACAGCCCCTGTACATCTCCCCCCCCCCCCCACAGCCCCTGTACATCTCCCCCCCCCCCCACAGCCCCTGTACATCTCCCCCCCCCCCCCCACAGCCCCTGTACATCTCCCCCCCCCCCCCCACAGCCCCTGTACATCTCCCCCCCCCCCCACAGCCCCTGTACATCTCCCCCCCCCCACAGCCCCTGTACATCTCCCCCCCCCACAGCCCCTGTACATCTCCCCCCCCCCACAGCCCTGTACATCTCCCCCCCCCCACAGCCCCTGTACATCTCCCCCCCCCACAGCCCCTGTACATCTCCCCCCCCCCCCACAGCCCCTGTACATCTCCCCCCCCCCCCACAGCCCCTGTACATCTCCCCCCCCCCCCCCACAGCCCCTGTACACCCCCCCCCCCCCACAGCCCCTGTACATCCCCCCACAGCCCTGTACATCTCACAACAGACCCCACCCCAAATCCCCTACAACTCCCTTCCCGAATCACTCGTACTCTCTACATTCTCCACGACCCCCTCTTACATCTCCTCCATGCTTGGGGAGTCGCTGAAGCAGAATTCTGCTGGGGAGTCACTCATGATGATGCTGAGACCTGGGAAGAGAGAGAAATGAGAGCTCAATGTGACATTAGAGATGAGCGAGCATACTCGTTAAGGGCAAATACTCAAGCGAGTATCGTCCTTTTCGAGTACCTGTCTGCTCATCCGCAAAGATTCGGGAGCCGGTGGGGGATCTCTCTCACTCCCGCAACCCACCGCTCACCCCCGCCGGCCCCCAAATCTTTGCGGACGAGCAGGTACTCGAAAAGGACGATGCTCGCTCATCTCTAGACAACATACATTCTCCACACGCTGCCCCCTACAGCCAGTTCCTCCTATTCTCATCCCACCATTCCAAAAACCCTTCATTTCACCCAAAAACCCCCAATCCGACAAGGTGGGGGGAGGGGGGGCGTGTGAAGATATGGGAGGGAGGGGGATTGCTGGGTGACCATGTGGTGGGGAGGATTGCTGGGTGACCATGTGTTGGGGGGATTGCTGGGAGGGCGTGTGATGAGGTGTGGTGGGATTGCTGGGGGGCTATGGGATGAGAAGGTGTGGTGGGGGGATTGCTGGGGGGGGGGGCGCGTGTGATGAGGTGTGGTGGTGGGGGGATTGCTGGAGGAGCCGTATGCTGAGAAGGTGTGGTGTTGGGGGGATTGCTGGGGGAAGGGGGGGAATCGTGTGATGAGGTGTGGTGGGGGGGATTGCTGGGGGGGGCGTGTGATGAGAAGATGTGGTGGGGGGGGCGTGTGATGAGAAGGTGTGGTGGGGGGGATTGCTGGGGGGGGCGTGTGATGAGAAGATGTGGTGGGGGGGCGTGTGATGAGAAGGTGTGGTGGGGGGGGGATTGCTGGGGGGGGCGTGTGATGAGAAGATGTGGTGGGGGGGGCGTGTGATGAGAAGATGTGGTGGGGGGGATTACTGGGGGGGGGGGCCGTGTGATGACAAGGTGTGGTGGTGGGGGGATTGCTGGGGGGCCGTGTGATGAGAAGGTGTGGTGATGGGGGGATTGCTGGGGGAGCCGTGTGATGGTGGGGGGATTGCTGGGGGGCCGTGTGATGACTGTGTGGTGGTGGGGGGATTGCTGGGGGAGCCGTGTGATGACAAGGTGTGGTGGTGGGGGGATTGCTGGGGGGCAGTGTGATGACAAGGTGTGGTGGTGGGGAGATTGCTGGGGGGCCGTGTGATGACAAGGTGTGGTGGTGGGGGGATTGCTGGGGGGCCGTGTGATGACAAGGTGTGGTGGTGGGGGGATTGCTGGGGGGCAGTGTGATGACAAGGTGTGGTGGTGGGGAGATTGCTGGGGGGCCGTGTGATGACAAGGTGTGGTGGTGGGGGGATTGCTGGGGGGGCCCTGTGATGACAAGGTGTGGTGGTGGGGGGATTGCTGGGGGGCCGTGTGATGACAAGGTGTGGTGGTGGGGAGATTGCTGGGGGGCCGTGTGATGACAAGGTGTGGTGGTGGGGAGATTGCTGGGGGGCCGTGTGATGACAAGGTGTGGTGGTGGGGAGATTGCTGGGGGGCCGTGTGATGACAAGGTGTGGTGGTGGGGGGATTGCTGGGGGAGCCGTGTGATGACAAGGTGTGGTGGTGGGGGGATTGCTGGGGGGCCGTGTGATGACAAGGTGTGGTGGTGGGGGGATTGCTGGGGGGCAGTGTGATGACAAGGTGTGGTGGTGGGGAGATTGCTGGGGGGCCGTGTGATGACAAGGTGTGGTGGTGGGGGGATTGCTGGGGGGCCGTGTGATGACAAGGTGTGGTGGTGGGGGGATTGCTGGGGGGCCGTGTGATGACAAGGTGTGGTGGTGGGGGGATTGCTGGGGGGCCGTGTGATGACAAGGTGTGGTGGTGGGGGGATTGCTGGGGGGCAGTGTGATGACAAGGTGTGGTGGTGGGGAGATTGCTGGGGGCAGTGTGATGACAAGGTGTGGTGGTGGGGAGATTGCTGGGGGGCCGTGTGATGACAAGGTGTGGTGGTGGGGAGATTGCTGGGGGGCCGTGTGATGACAAGGTGTGGTGGTGGGGTTGCTGGGGGGACCGTGTGATGAGAAGGTGTGGTGGGGGGGGGGGATTGCTGGGGGGCTATGTGATAAGAAGGTGTGATACGTCCAGAAGAGAAGCAAATGGCAGCATCAATGGTGTAGCAAAAAAATATAAAGTTTTATTGCTTCATACAGCAGGCAACGTTTTGACTTTAGCAGTCTTTATCAAGCCTAACATACAGCCACTAGTACAGAGTTTATATAGCAAATGACAGACAAAAAAAAGACAGACACCCCCCCACAGGGAGGTAATTATCACATATGTTAACTGCAAACACTAAAAACCTGGGTAAGCTCCATGTGCTGGGCTGCTCCACCGATGTCATATCGCACTCGGCGTCCCAATACTGCCATAGTGCGAACACACAATAGTCGGCCGACTACGCATGTACGGGCCGCCAACCAAGACGTCAGGCTCATAAGGCTGTTTTGCCAGCCACAATATGGCGCCCGCAAACAGGAAGGGTCGGTCCTGTATTACATATAGGGAGATTTAAATAGAGGCACATGGAGTTGCCAGCCACAAGATGGTGCCACAATCCCCATAATAGTAGTGCCAATCACAGACCAAATAAGTATGTAGTGAATGGCTATTAGAAGGAAGCAAATGTAAAAAGCAGTATGTGTATGGTGTGGACTAAGAGAAGGCGATACAAGGCAAGACATATAGAAGCAAGTGTAAGAAAAATAATGATAGACAAAAAATTAACAGAAAAAAAATAAACAGAAAAATTGAAAAAAATGAAAATAAATGGAAAAAAAGAAAGTGAAACATAAGAAATAAAAACTACAAAAAAAATAAAAGAAAAAGTAAAAGATAAAAAAAAGAAAAGTAAAAATAGAAAAGGTGTGGTGGTGGTGGGGATTGCTGTGGGGCGTGTGATGATGAGGGGGGGGGGGGGGGGAGATTGCTGGAGGGGCCGTGTGATGGGGGGGGGGGATTGCTGGAGGGGCCGTGTGATGAGAGGGGGGGGGGGATTGCTGGAGGGGCCGTGTGATGAGGGTGGGGGGGGGGGATTGCTGTGGGGCGTGTGATGAGGTGTGGTGGGGATTGCTGGGGGGCCGTGTGGTGGGGGGGGGATTGCTGGGGGGGCATGAGTGATGAGGTGTGGTGGGGGGATTGCTGGGGGCCGTGTGATGAGAGGGTGTGCTGGTGGGGGATAGCTGGGGGGCCATGTGGTGGTGGGTGTGCTGTGGACAGTGTGATGAGGTGTGTGGGGCATTGCTGGGGGGGGGGGGGGATGAGGTGTGTGGGGGGATTGCTGGGGGGGCATGAGTGATGAGGTGTGGTGGGGGGATTGCTGGGGGCCGTGTGATGAGAGGGTGTGCTGGTGGGGGATAGCTGGGGGGCCATGTGGTGGTGGGTGTGCTGTGGACAGTGTGATGAGGTGTGTGGGGCATTGCTGGGGGGGGGGGGGGATGAGGTGTGTGGGGGGATTGCTGGGGGGGCATGAGTGATGAGGTGTGGTGGGGGGATTGCTGGGGGCCGTGTGATGAGAGGGTGTGCTGGTGGGGGATAGCTGGGGGGCCATGTGGTGGTGAGTGTGCTGTGGACAGTGTGATGAGGTGTGTGGGGCATTGCTGGAGGGGGGATGAGTGATGAGGTGTGTGGTGGGATTGCTGGCAGGATGTTTGATGAGGTGTGTGATGAGGTGTGTGAGGGGTTTGCTGGGGGGGGGGGGCAGCTGTGTGATAAGAAGGTGTGGTGGGGGGATTGCTGGGGGCCGTGTGATGAGAGAGTGTGCTGTGGACAGCGTGATGAGGTGTGTGGGGCATTGCTGGTGGGATGTGTGATGAGAGGTGAGGTGTGCTGTGGACAGTGTGATGAGGTGTGTGGGGCATTGCTGGGGGGATGTGTGATGAGCGGTGAGGTGTGCTGTGGACAGTGTGATGAGGTGTGTGGGGCATTGCTGGTGGGGTGTGTGATGAGCGGTATGCTGGGGAGTACAGCACACACATGCACTTACGGCTCTCCAGTTAGTTGTCTGACTCAGTTAAAACTCCGCGCCAGCAGAGCACACAAATACCACGTGGCCGCGCTCAGTGTCCAATCACAAGTCCGCCCTCACAGCTCTTATGCATGCTACTACTAGTGGGTAAAGGACCTGTGATGACGTCATGACCACGTGACCAGACTCCTGTGTGGGCGGGGCCATTCTAGAGTTTCGCAGGAAATTTTGTTGCTGGACCAGAACTCTATTCATTTTATTGGAGTAGCAGCAGATGGCAGCGATCATGTACTGTGTGCACGGGGGCAATGCTCTAATCTCTATGTCATATACTGTGTGCACGGGGCAATGCTCTAATCTCTATGTCATGTACTGTGTGCACGGGGGCAATGCTCTAATCTCTATGTCATGTACTGTGTGCACGGGGGCAATGCTCTAATCTCTATGTCATGTACTGTGTGCACGGGGGCAATGCTCTAATAATCTCTATGTCATGTACTGTGTGCACGGGGCAATGCTCTAATAATCTCTATGTCATGTACTGTGTGCACGGGGGCAATGCTCTAATCTGTATGTCATGTACTGTGTGCACGGGGGCAATGCTCTAATCTCTATGTCATGTACTGTGTGCACCAAGGCAATGCTCTAATCTCTATGTCATGTACTGTGTGCACGGGGCAATGCTCTAATCTCTATGTCATGTACTGTGTGCACGGGGGCAATGCTCTAATCTCTATGTCATGTACTGTGTGCACGGGGGCAATGCTCTAATCTCTATGTCATGTACTGTGTGCACGGGGGCAATGCTCTAATCTCTATGTCATGTACTGTGTGCACGGGGCAATGCTCTAATCTCTATGTCATGTACTGTGTGCACGGGGGCAATGCTCTAATAATCTCTATGTCATGTACTGTGTGCACGGGGGCAATGCTCTAATCTCTATGTCATGTACTGTGTGCACGGGGGCAATGCTCTAATCTCTATGTCATGTACTGTGTGCACGGGGGCAATGCTCTAATCTCTATGTCATGTACTGTGTGCACGGGGGCAATGCTCTAATCTCTATGTCATGTACTGTGTGCACGGGGCCAATGCTCTAATCTCTATGTCATGTACTGTGTGCACGGGGGCAATGCTCTAATCTCTATGTCATGTACTGTGTGCACGGGGGCAATGCTCTAATCTCTATGTCATGTACTGTGTGCACGGGGCCAATGCTCTAATCTCTATGTCATGTACTGTGTGCACGGGGGCAATGCTCTAATCTCTATGTCATGTACTGTGTGCACGGGGGCAATGCTCTAATCTCTATGTCATGTACTGTGTGCACGGGGGCAATGCTCTAATAATCTCTATGTCATGTACTGTGTGCACGGGGGCAATGCTCTAATCTCTATGTCATATACTGTGTGCACGGGGCAATGCTCTAATCTCTATGTCATGTACTGTATGCACGGGGGCAATGCTCTAATCTCTATGTCATGTACTGTGTGCACGGGGGCAATGCTCTAATAATCTCTATGTCATGTACTGTGTGCACGGGGGCAATGCTCTAATCTCTATGTCATGTACTGTGTGCACGGGGGCAATGCTCTAATAATCTCTATGTCATGTACTGTGTGCACGGGGCAATGCTCTAATCTCTATGTCATGTACTGTGTGCACGGGGGCAATGCTCTAATCTCTATGTCATGTACTGTGTGCACGGGGCAATGCTCTAATCTCTATGTCATGTACTGTGTGCACGGGGGCAATGCTCTAATCTCTATGTCATGTACTGTGTGCACGGGGGCAATGCTCTAATCTCTATGTCATGTACTGTGTGCACGGGGCCAATGCTCTAATCTCTATGTCATGTACTGTGTGCACGGGGGCAATGCTCTAATCTCTATGTCATGTACTGTGTGCACGGGGGCAATGCTCTAATCTCTATGTCATGTACTGTGTGCACGGGGCCAATGCTCTAATCTCTATGTCATGTACTGTGTGCACGGGGGCAATGCTCTAATCTCTATGTCATGTACTGTGTGCACGGGGGCAATGCTCTAATCTCTATGTCATGTACTGTGTGCACGGGGGCAATGCTCTAATAATCTCTATGTCATGTACTGTGTGCACGGGGGCAATGCTCTAATCTCTATGTCATGTACTGTGTGCACGGGGGCAATGCTCTAATAATCTCTATGTCATGTACTGTGTGCACGGCGGCAATGCTCTAATCTCTATGTCATGTACTGTGTGCACGGGGGCAATGCTCTAATCTCTATGTCATGTATTGTGTGCACGGGGCAATGCTCTAATCTCTATGTCATGTACTGTGTGCACGGGGGCAATGCTCTAATCTCTATGTCATGTACTGTGGGCACGGGGGCAATGCTCTAATCTCTATGTCATGTACTGTGTGCACGGGGGCAATGCTCTAATCTCTATGTCATGTACTGTGTGCACGGGGCAATGCTCTAATCTCTATGTCATGTACTGTGTGCACGGGGGCAATGCTCTAATCTCTATGTCATGTACTGTGTGCACGGGGGCAATGCTCTAATAAGCTCTATGTCATGTACTGTGTGCACGGGGGCAATGCTCTAATCTCTATGTCATGTACTGTGTGCACCAAGGCAATGCTCTAATCTCTATGTCATGTACTGTGTGCACGGGGCAATGCTCTAATCTCTATGTCATGTACTGTGTGCACGGGGGCAATGCTCTAATCTCTATGTCATGTACTGTGTGCACGGGGCAATGCTCTAATCTCTATGTCATGTACTGTGTGCACCAGGGCAATGCTCTAATAATCTCTATGTCATGTACTATGTGCACCAAGGCAATGCTCTAATCTCTATGTCATGTACTGTGTGCACGGGGGCAATGCTCTAATCTCTATGTCATGTACTGTGTGCACGGGGGCAATGCTCTAATAATCTCTATGTCATGTACTGTGTGCACGGGGGCAATGCTCTAATCTCTATGTCATGTACTGTGTGCACGGGGGCAATGCTCTAATCTCTATGTCATGTACTGTGTGCACGGGCAATGCTCTAATCTCTATGTCATGTACTGTGTGCACGGGGGCAATGCTCTAATCTCTATGTCATGTACTGTGTGCACGGGGCAATGCTCTAATCTCTATGTCATGTACTGTGTGCACGGGGGCAATGCTCTAATCTCTATGTCATGTACTGTGTGCACGGGGGCAATGCTCTAATCTCTATGTCATGTACTGTGTGCACGGGGCAATGCTCTAATCTCTATGTCATGTACTGTGTGCACGGGGGCAATGCTCTAATCTCTATGTCATGTACTGTGTGCACGGGGGCAATGCTCTAATAATCTCTATGTCATGTACTGTGTGCACGGGGCAATGCTCTAATAATCTCTATGTCATGTACTGTTGTGATAGACATGATGATTATTTATAAAATGTCTATCGATTAATATAACCCAAATGTATTTTGTTGTTGTAATGACTTTTAGCTCAAGAGTTTAAAGGACACACACACAATCTAATCATAGTATTTGCTAGACAATGGATGTCTGATCTAATGTTAGTTAAGTACATAGAAGTTACACAAGTTGCACAACCAGCTTCTAAGAGTTAAATCACAGTGTTATGTTATTGCTTGAGTGTTTTCCCAGTCCTCCCATCCTCCACACACAGAATCTTCTTGAACAAAGGGATATCTACTTTCACTTTCAGATTTGGACACATGTTAAAGACAAAGACTTGCTTATACATTGGACTTGAGAGAAGGTGGGCAGGAAGGAGGGGGGATTATATATGATCCGACAAATGAGAATCCTATATGTTACTGATGTAACCTGTTGCACGCCCATTGTGTGTCTGTACAATAAAAGGCCCTGTCTGGCTGTTTCTGGGCAGAGAGCCATTTTGAGCATGAGACTGATACCTCGTGTTTGACTTGGTCAGTGTGCGCATACTGCTTCTACACAATACTCAATTTGGAAGCGACAAAATACCCCAAAAGCCTGCTGGAGAAAATTATAATCCAGTTCAGTGGCGTCTCCTGGGTGGACCGAGTTAAGAGATTTTGATTTCTTTCATTCTGGAAAAATACAGAGATCGGCGGATGGCACGCAGAACTCAGGGGCCCGAAAATCTACAGAACACGGTAAGATTGCTTTATGTAAATCTACCGATGTGATCTGGGTTCTGACTGCTTTTCTGCCTGTTCCTGGTCCAGAGTGATAAATCAATGAAAGGCAGGTAATATAGTTCTTTCTTACTCGGAAAAGACCACCGTTTTAACCTGCTTAAGGGGTATTTTGTATGCTGTGGCTGTTATGTCTGAGACGGTTAAAAATTGTTTATGCAAGACCAAGAGATAAATTCTGTGAGGGTTAATGTGTCGGGAGGGCGGACTTGGCTGTTTAAGTCTGAGGGAACACGCCAGTGACACGTGCTCCTAGGTAAAACTAGTGTGAGGTTAGGAAGATTTATGATACGTATACTTACCATATGATTGAGCGTGTTATGTTCTCATATGTGGAAAGGTATTTACGGGTGAATATAGCCGTGGTGTGACGGCTGATTTCTCCAGAATATTGTTGAAGTTTTGGTCATTGAAAATAATCGTCAGTCTCTGTGTATAGCTAAATGTCCTGTCTAGATCGTGTACAAGGAGTGCTCTTGGGGATTACTAGACGGTGGGTTGTTAAAAAAGGTAGATGAGATATATACCTTGGGTTGATAGAAAGGTGGATATATATATATACCTTGAGCCGTTGTGGGTATTCTCCAGTAATCCCGTCTGTCTGCTATTATAGAAAGAATGTGCAGTGTTGATTATTGGGGGAGGGGTGCTGGTAAGAGAGTGGACTGAAGTTAAGCCACTAAGAGCACTTCTCAATTAACCCTTTCTGTTTACTTTGTCTTTCCCTGTGTTTTATAGAATTAATGCGTATTGTAATCTGAGTGGGAAAGAGGTTATATGGGAAGGATTTGAAGAAAGCAGATTTTACAAGAGAAACACTACTGTGTCTTCGAATAGAATGAATAGAAACTTTGAATAGAATAGAATAAGCAGGTAGCATAGAGTTGAGCAAAGTGAACAAGGACAAAGGTCATAGAGCTTGTGATTTGGTTGCTGATGGGAAAGGATCAGGAAAAGTTGCAGAAAGAAATGTCAGGTCATGGACAGATAAGATAGGCTGTAGAAAGTTTCAGAAGATGAGCAGGAAGCCTAGCAGAAAGAAAGGTGTTTTAGATTGCTAGGAGAAGGTATAACGTAGTCAAGAGATTGAAGAGGGGAAAGCATGTAGGGGGGTATGTGTATTGCTAATGAACAATGTAATGTCTTTGTGTTGACTACAGCCCCTCCCTGTAATGGCGGCCGTGCTTGCAATGTTTACAATCCAACATAGTGTGACTCTGCAGTAAATGTAGTGAGGCCTGCCCCCACCCTGAAGTTACTCCCCCCCCCCCATGTGCTCACTTTCAGGGTGTGTGATGTTACTTCTGGTCCCTCCCCATCCGGGACAGGACCTGGCCCCGCCCCTTCCTCCTCCAGCGGCCATCTTGCCTCACCTGGACGTGCTGCTACTCAGCAGCCATTTTGCCTCACTTGGGAGATTTGTAGCCCCGCCCCTTTCTGCCTCTGGCGGCCATTTTGCTGCATTTGGGAGGCCTATATTCCCCAATGCCACTGTATCCAGTGCTAACATCATGATTGTCTGAAGTAAGGTTTTGTTTGACCAGACTTTGTTACGCTCCAAGATGTGGCCACTTTGGATGTGTGATAAGTTCAGGGAAACAAACCTTTGTGAAGATGCAGCTTGGGACATAGTAGATGACTAAGCTGGTTTATAGTGCATGGAAGATTGGAGTTGATGCATGGGGGGCAGAGGCCGGGAATACATGACAGGGGACGCTCTCTCATGTTCCCAGGGGCTCTGTTTTCCACTGCCCGCTTCTCCAATGCCTACTCAGACAGATGATGTTATGGAAGGCTCCTACAGATGAAATAATTTCCCTATAGTCACCCAGCAAACTTTTTTCACGCAATTTGGTGAAGTAATTTAACTTTTTATGTGAAGAAAGAGGGATTGAATTGCCCAGAGTAGGATGTTAATTCATCCGTATTCTTTAGTTTTTCTTTAAGTCTTTTGTATATTCTAGTGTCAGTCTACACTGAAGCTATAATTATATTCCGACAGGAGAGTAAAAGCTAAACGCTGGCCATACCCTGAAATACTATTACACTGGGTGACGTAAAATTTGAATTGTGTGGCGCCCCCTTGTGTTAAAAAATGCTAACTGCAACCTGAAAGGAAAAAAAAATTTTTTGTAAGGAGATTTTTGCTCAGACTTCGCTGCATACAATGTCACCTTGACCTACAAAGTGCTTGTTTTTGTGCCTCTTGGTTTACTAGTTTGAACGCAATGACTCTTTTTGCATTGAGTATTCCTGTTCAAAAGGGGGGAGGCAGAGGTGATCTGGGTCATAGATGATCTAGGTGTTGTAGATCAGCTATTGGGTTTGAAAAAAAAATAAATAAATGATTTTGTGCTACAAGATTCCGAGCCATGTGAAATAGAACATCAGAACGATTATTTAGTACTAATTCAGTAAGAAACTGCAGGTATGCAAACAGTTATCAGAACCTCTGTTGATAATGCATATGTTGAGCTTTTTGCAGATGGTATCAGGGTGAGGACTGATGACTCCACATCGGATATGCAGTGGTCACACAACAAGATGTCCTAGAAGCAGAAGCTCTGCCTCCGCATGTCACAGTACAAGAAGCGGAATTGGAAGCCCTCACTGAGGCGTGTAGAGTGGCGAGAGGTAAGACCGGCAATCCTTTACACTGACTCCTGGTATGCATTTGGCACAGCTCATGATTACGGCCCAATATGGAAGGCCAGACAGTTTTTTTACCTTAGCAGGACAACCAATTGAGTATGGTGCAGCGGTACAGAGTCGCATGGAGGCCCTACTTCTACCTGACAAAGTTGAGAGTTCGCACCGATTCCTACACTGGAGAGGCGAGAGACGACACCCTCGCTGACAGCGCAGCAAAGGCAGCGGCCCTCAAGCCGTGGAAGAAAGAAGAAAGGTACTGACAGCATGAGTCAGTGGCAAAAAACTTTGGACATTGACAAAAATTTGGACTTTGATATGCTAAAGACTTTTACAGTTACCAGCCAGCAAGGAAGGAAAGAATAAATGGACTAATATGGGAGCAGCAGAAACAGGACAGCGTGTGGTGACCAGTCAACAGCACTTGCCCACCACAGTTCCTGTATCCCATGATGGCCCAGCTGATGGACGGAAAGACCCACCTAGTAAAGCAGTAATGACGACGACGCTTGAAAGAGGTTGGGCGACTTCTAGATTCTCTGTAGCTGCTGCATCATTTGTCCGGTTTAGCATGATCTATGCCATAGGTGAGACAGGGCAGAAGTAAATTTGCCACATCACACTTGCCGGGACCACTCTACCCATTTCAGGGATTGCAAATTGACTACGTTCAGCTCCCACTTGTTGGGAAGTATGAATACGTGCTTGTTGTTGTTGATGTCTTTGCAGGTTGGAGGCCGACCCTGTTACCAAGGCAAACAAGTAGGTAACCGCAAAGAAGCTCATGAACGAGGTAAACTGTGAATATGGGGTACCAGAGGTGATTCAGAGTCAGACAGAGGTATAAACTTCGCAGGTGAATGTAACATGTCATGTCTGCTCTGGGTGTATCCCAGGCCTTTTACATACTGTACCACCTTTAGTGTAGTGGAAAGGTGGAGAGACGTAGTGGCACGCTAAAAAAGTAAGATACTTAAAAATGACGCCACTTTGGAAAGACTGTCATCCAATAGCCTTATACAGTGTTAGATATGAACCCAGGGGGGATTATACATTATCTCCCTATGAGATTGTTTGGGCTAGCCCCAAGGCTAGGTCGTTACTATCCTCAGTGGTTACAATTACAATCTGATGTGTTGACTGAGTATGTGATTTTCGTTGTTAAAGAACTAACCAAAGCCTATGCACAGGTGTTCTCTTCCAGACTCAGAGGCAGACACTGGGACACATATCTTGCAGCCTGGGGATTGGGTGTGCGTCAAGAAGTTCCTCAGGAAGCACCCTCCTGAGCCCCGATTTGATGGCCCCTACCAGGTGCTTCTGACTACTGCCACAGCTGTGAAACTAGCCGAAAGACTTACATGGATCCGTGCTTCATACTGTAAGAAAGCCTCAGATCCGGGAGACCAGTCTTAGTTGTGCCAAGGACATTACTCTGGTTAGGGCTAGTGAGAGAGGAGGGTGGCAACTGGAATCCTTAGTCGGAAGAATATGGGGGTATGGTTACCTTCTAGTATAACTCGTCCAATGCTCAAGTAGCCGCATATTCCTTCGACTATTGTACTGTGGTCCCGTGTCTAGGCGCAAGATCCCACCGCAGGCCAGATTTAGCTCAGTCCAGCTGGTTATATGACTTATATACCGGGGGAATACAATATGTTTGCGCCACTGATAACGTCTGGGGAGAAGACTGCCGTTATTGGGGATTAGTGGGATGTAACACAGGAATAGACTGGTCCTATAAACCGCGAAGTGCCTTAAATAAGAAAGATAAGAGCGGGAAATCCCTAATTAGTCGTATAACCCTCCTTGAGAATAATAAGGACAGCAGGTATTGGAAGGCTGAACTTAGTATGTTGCTTGGTTTTAATGCGGTTTTTACATTAACCATGGGAGATCCAAGCCCGGGGGACGGGGAGACTTATAGTCTGGGGACATACCAGTACGGGAGGACAGATCCCTTAGGGAAGTTTAAAATAAGGGATATGGTAGATGCAGCCGAATGGAAGCCTTCACTTAGTCCCGTGCCCATAATTAACCCCCTCCGCCGTAAGATAAAGACCTTGACGAACATGATGATCATAGCCGACCCTACCTTTTGAGGACACCTTGACAGTAGCGACTGGCTACTCTGACCAGAATCTCTGGTTGGAGTTGATGAGGTACAATGCTAATAGGAGCAACAAGTCTAACTGTTGCGTGTGCGGTAGTGCCCGACTACACTCGGGGATGGTCCCCCTAAATCTCCCTGTAGATGCTGAAGAGTGGTTTATTAGTCTCTTCACGAACATTTCCGCTAATTACACTGTCCGTGAGAAATGGAAGAAGGAATACTCTATAACTACTTAAGTGTTTTGCACCGGAGAGAGTATTACTGACTACCCTGGAAACTACACCTGCCAGGCAAATAGGCAGGGTAGAGGGAGATTTTTGGGGAACTCACCAATATTTCCCTTGTTTAAAAAAGATGAAGAGCCAGTTCCGATAATGCCAAACACATACGCTACCAAAGAAAAGGAGAAATGTACTAGTACTGTGCCTGCCCCGATCTCCTAAGATGGATTGTCAGTGGAATTCCCATTTGCCAAGGGATAGTGCAGAAGACCTTAGGTTCCGGCGAGGGCACACCCTGTGTGGTGTTAACTTGTACAGATAGAGGGTATGGATGCCCGGAAATGAGCCCAGGGAATCCATGGCCTCCCTCTGAGGTGAGGTAGGGATTCCCCCCCTCCTAGGAGTAGGGACTTACGGGCAGTGGGAAAACCCTGACGCAAGGGTGAGGCGACCTGGACGTGTTCACCATTAGGACTATCTCCAGGAGGGACATTGGTGTGGGTGAAGATTAGGGAGTCCCACGCCGTGCGTACCTGTGCACGCTACTAGTATTGTAACATTATACTAGAGCGAGAAGAGAGACCCCTGGTGGTAGTTTTGATCTACACGTATACATTGACATCATAGGATAGCCAAGGGGGGTACCTGACAAGTTTTAAAAATTAGAGATCAAGTTAAAACTAGATTCGAGTCCATTTTCCCGATCATTATGGTAAATAAATGTTGACTGGATTAATTATGTTTATTATAATTAGCAGCGGTTTATAAATTATACTAGAGACGCCTTATAGGGACTAGTCGACCAATAGGACCTACCTCGACTATGACTTTTTTTTTAAAAATAGAGTGACCTTAGATATGACTTTAGCTAAAAAGGGGAGTGTCTGTAAAGATGATAGGGGAGACTTGTTGTACCTACATCCTAGACGACACGTGACCCGCGGGTAAAGACGCAGTTGCCATTAAGAAGCTGACCGCACTAACTAAAAAGAGCTAACTTTTGGGACCAGCACTCGCCATGGATGAGCGGGTGGTAAAGGATCCTGGCACAGACGGGCGTCGCTGTTGTATGTGAACTGATGGTTACCCTTTCTGTTCTAGTCTGCTGTGTTATCCCCTGTGTCAGAGAGACCTGTGAAACTGATGCTGGAAAAGCCGCTCCCACCATGAGTTTGCTGGATGCATCCCCAGAAGGAGTGGACAAGTCCTACACCCCCTTGAAGACTCTAAAACGAACCTTCAACGCGCTCCAGTTATAGGCTCACGCGCAGAAAACTGTGAAAATTAGATAGAGAATTAGAGGATAGACATTTTAAGGGGGGATTGTGATAGACATGATGATTATTTATAAAATGTCTATCGATTAATATAACCCAAATGTATTTTGTTGTTGTAATGACTTTTAGCTCAAGAGTTTAAAGGACACACACACAATCTAATCATAGTATTTGCTAGACAATGGATGTCTGATCTAATGTTAGTTAAGTACATAGAAGTTACACAAGTTGCACAACCAGCTTCTAAGAGTTAAATCACAGTGTTATGTTATTGCTTGAGTGTTTTCCCAGTCCTCCCATCCTCCACACACAGAATCTTCTTGAACAAAGGGATATCTACTTTCACTTTCAGATTTGGACACATGTTAAAGACAAAGACTTGCTTATACATTGGACTTGAGAGAAGGTGGGCAGGAAGGAGGGGGGATTATATATGATCCGACAAATGAGAATCCTATATGTTACTGATGTAACCTGTTGCACGCCCATTGTGTGTCTGTACAATAAAAGGCCCTGTCTGGCTGTTTCTGGGCAGAGAGCCATTTTGAGCATGAGACTGATACCTCGTGTTTGACTTGGTCAGTGTGCGCATACTGCTTCTACACAATACTCAATTTGGAAGCGACAAAATACCCCAAAAGCCTGCTGGAGAAAATTATAATCCAGTTCACTGTGTGCACGGGGGCAATGCTCTAATCTCTATGTCATGTACTGTGGGCACGGGGGCAATGCTCTAATCTCTATGTCATGTACTGTGTGCACGGGGCAATGCTCTAATCTCTATGTCATGTACTGTGTGCACGGGGGCAATGCTCTAATCTCTATGTCATGTACTGTGTGCACGGGGGCAATGCTCTAATAATCTCTATGTCATGTACTGTGTGCACGGGGCAATGCTCTAATAATCTCTATGTCATGTACTGTGTGCACGGGGACAATGCTCTAATCTCTATGTCATGTACTGTGTGCACGGGGGCAATGCTCTAATAATCTCTATGTCATGTACTGTGTGCACGGGGCAATGCTCTAATAATCTCTATGTCATGTACTGTGTGCACGGGGCAATGCTCTAATCTCTATGTCATGTACTGTGTGCACGGGGGCAATGCTCTAATCTCTGTGTCATGTACTGTGTGCACGGGGGCAATGCTCTAATAATCTCTATGTCATGTACTGTGTGCACGGGGCAATGCTCTAATAATCTCTATGTCATGTACTGTGTGCACGGGGGCAATGCTCTAATCTCTATGTCATGTACTGTGGGCACGGGGGCAATGCTCTAATCTCTATGTCATGTACTGTGTGCACGGGGCAATGCTCTAATCTCTATGTCATGTACTGTGTGCACGGGGGCAATGCTCTAATCTCTATGTCATGTACTGTGTGCACGGGGGCAATGCTCTAATCTCTATGTCATGTACTGTGTGCACGGGGGCAATGCTCTAATAATCTCTATGTCATGTACTGTGTGCACGGGGGCAATGCTCTAATCTCTATGTCACGTACTGTGTGCACGGGGCAATGCTCTAATCTCTATGTCATGTACTGTGTGCACGGGGCAATGCTCTAATCTCTATGTCATGTACTGTGTGCACGGGGACAATGCTCTAATCTCTATGTCATGTACTGTGTGCACGGGGGCAATGCTCTAATAAGCTCTATGTCATGTACTGTGTGCACGGGGGCAATGCTCTAATCTCTATGTCATGTACTGTGGGCACGGGGGCAATGCTCTAATCTCTATGTCATGTACTGTGTGCACGGGGCAATGCTCTAATCTCTATGTCATGTACTGTGTGCACGGGGGCAATGCTCTAATCTCTATGTCATGTACTGTGTGCACGGGGGCAATGCTCTAATAAGCTCTATGTCATGTACTGTGTGCACGGGGGCAATGCTCTAATCTCTATGTCATGTACTGTGTGCACGGGGGCAATGCTCTAATCTCTATGTCATGTACTGTGTGCACGGGGCAATGCTCTAATCTCTATGTCATGTACTGTGTGCACGGGGGCAATGCTCTAATCTCTATGTCATGTACTGTGTGCACGGGGGCAATGCTCTAATAAGCTCTATGTCATGTACTGTGTGCACGGGGGCAATGCTCTAATCTCTATGTCATGTACTGTGTGCACGGGGGCAATGCTCTAATCTCTATGTCATGTACTGTGTGCACGGGGCAATGCTCTAATAAGCTCTATGTCATGTACTGTGTGCACGGGGGCAATGCTCTAATAAGCTCTATGTCATGTACTGTGTGCACGGGGGCAATGCTCTAATCTCTATGTCATGTACTGTGTGCACGGGGGCAATGCTCTAATCTCTATGTCATGTACTGTGTGCACGGGGGCAATGCTCTAATCTCTATGTCATGTACTGTGTGCACGGGGCAATGCTCTAATCTCTATGTCATGTACTGTGTGCACGGGGGCAATGCTCTAATCTCTATGTCATGTACTGTGTGCACGGGGCAATGCTCTAATCTCTATGTCATGTACTGTGTGCACGGGGGCAATGCTCTAATCTCTATGTCATGTACTGTGTGCACGGGGGCAATGCTCTAATCTCTATGTCATGTACTGTGTGCACGGGGGCAATGCTCTAATAATCTCTATGTCATGTACTGTGTGCACGGGGCAATGCTCTAATCTCTATGTCATGTACTGTGTGCACCAGGGCAATGCTCTAATCTCTATGTCATGTACTGTGTGCACGGGGCAATGCTCTAATCTCTATGTCATGTACTGTGTGCACGGGGGCAATGCTCTAATAATCTCTATGTCATGTACTGTGTGCACGGGGCAATGCTCTAATCTCTATGTCATGTACTGTGTGCACGGGGGCAATGCTCTAATCTCTATGTCATGTACTGTGTGCACCAAGGCAATGCTCTAATCTCTATGTCATGTACTGTGTGCACGGGGGCAATGCTCTAATAATCTCTATGTCATGTACTGTGTGCACGGGGGCAATGCTCTAATCTCTATGTCATGTACTGTGTGCACGGGGCAATGCTCTAATCTCTATGTCATGTACTGTGTGCACGGGGGCAATGCTCTAATCTCTATGTCATGTACTGTGTGCACGGGGGCAATGCTCTAATCTCTATGTCATGTACTGTGTGCACGGGGGCAATGCTCTAATAATCTCTATGTCATGTACTGTGTGCACGGGGCAATGCTCTAATCTCTATGTCATGTACTGTGTGCACGGGGGCAATGCTCTAATCTCTATGTCATGTACTGTGTGCACCAAGGCAATGCTCTAATCTCTATGTCATGTACTGTGTGCACGGGGCAATGCTCTAATCTCTATGTCATGTACTGTGTGCACGGGGGCAATGCTCTAATCTCTATGTCATGTACTGTGTGCATGGGGAAATGCTCTAATCTCTGTCATGTACTGTGTGCACGGGGGCAATGCTCTAATCTCTATGTCATGTACTGTGTGCACGGGGGCAATGCTCTAATCTCTATGTCATGTACTGTATACACGGGGGCAATGCTCTAATCTCTATGTCATGTACTGTGTGCACCAGGCCAATGCTCTAATCTCTATGTCATGTACTGTGGGCACGGGGGCAATGCTCTAATCTCTATGTCATGTACTGTGTGCACCAGGCCAATGCTCTAATCTCTATGTCATGTACTGTGGGCACGGGGGCAATGCTCTAATCTCTATGTCATGTACTGTGTGCACGGGGGCAATGCTCTAAGCTCTATGTCATGTACTGTGTGCACGGGGGCAATGCTCTAATAATCTCTATGTCATGTACTGTGTGCACGGGGGCAATGCTCTAATCTCTATGTCATGTACTGTATACACGGGGGCAATGCTCTAATCTCTATGTCATGTACTGTGTGCACCAGGCCAATGCTCTAATCTCTATGTCATGTACTGTGGGCACGGGGGCAATGCTCTAATCTCTATGTCATGTACTGTGTGCACGGGGGCAATGCTCTAATAATCTCTATGTCATGTACTGTGTGCACGGGGGCAATGCTCTAATCTCTGTGATGTACTGTGTGCACGGGGGCAATGCTCTAATCTCTATGTCATGTACTGTGTGCACGGGGGCAATGCTCTAATCTCTATGTCATGTACTGTGTGCACCAGGCCAATGCTCTAATCTCTATGTCATGTACTGTGGGCACGGGGGCAATGCTCTAATCTCTATGTCATGTACTGTGTGCACGGGGGCAATGCTCTAATCTCTATGTCATGTACTGTGTGCACGGGGGCAATGCTCTAATAATCTCTATGTCATGTACTGTGTGCACGGGGGCAATGCTCTAATCTCTATGTCATGTACTGTGTGCACGGGGGCAATGCTCTAATCTCTATGTCATGTACTGTGTGCACGGGGGCAATGCTCTAATAATCTCTATGTCATGTACTGTGTGCACGGGGCAATGCTCTAATCTCTATGTCATGTACTGTGTGCACGGGGGCAATGCTCTAATCTCTATGTCATGTACTGTGTGCACCAAGGCAATGCTCTAATCTCTATGTCATGTACTGTGTGCACGGGGCAATGCTCTAATCTCTATGTCATGTACTGTGTGCACGGGGGCAATGCTCTAATCTCTATGTCATGTACTGTGTGCATGGGGAAATGCTCTAATCTCTGTCATGTACTGTGTGCACGGGGGCAATGCTCTAATCTCTATGTCATGTACTGTGTGCACCAGGCCAATGCTCTAATCTCTATGTCATGTACTGTGTGCACGGGGGCAATGCTCTAATCTCTATGTCATGTACTGTGTGCACGGGGGCAATGCTCTAATCTCTATGTCATGTACTGTGTGCACGGGGGCAATGCTCTAATCTCTATGTCATGTACTGTGTGCACCAAGGCAATGCTCTAATCTCTATGTCATGTACTGTGTGCACGGGGCAATGCTCTAATCTCTATGTCATGTACTGTGTGCACCAAGGCAATGCTCTAATCTCTATGTCATGTACTGTGTGCACGGGGGCAATGCTCTAATCTCTATGTCATGTACTGTGGGCACGGGGGCAATGCTCTAATCTCTATGTCATGTACTGTGGGCACGGGGGCAATGCTCTAATCTCTATGTCATGTACTGTGTGCACGGGGGCAATGCTCTAATCTCTATGTCATGTACTGTGTGCACGGGGGCAATGCTCTAATCTCTATGTCATGTACTGTGTGCACGGGGGCAATGCTCTAATAAGCTCTATGTCATGTACTGTGTGCACGGGGACAATGCTCTAATCTCTATGTCATGTACTGTGTGCACGGGGGCAATGCTCTAATCTCTATGTCATGTACTGTGTGCACGGGGGCAATGCTCTAATCTCTATGTCATGTACTGTGTGCACGGGGGCAATGCTCTAATCTCTATGTCATGTACTGTGTGCACGGGGGCAATGCTCTAATAAGCTCTATGTCATGTACTGTGTGCACGGGGGCAATGCTCTAATCTCTATGTCATGTACTGTGTGCACCAAGGCAATGCTCTAATCTCTATGTCATGTACTGTGTGCACGGGGGCAATGCTCTAATAAGCTCTATGTCATGTACTGTGTGCACCAAGGCAATGCTCTAATCTCTATGTCATGTACTGTGTGCACGGGGCCAATGCTCTAATCTCTATGTCATGTACTGTGTGCACGGGGGCAATGCTCTAATCTCTATGTCATGTACTGTGTGCACGGGGGCAATGCTCTAATAATCTCTATGTCATGTACTGTGTGCACGGGGGCAATGCTCTAATCTGTATGTCATGTACTGTGTGCACGGGGGCAATGCTCTAATCTCTGTGATGTACTGTGTGCACGGGGGCAATGCTCTAATCTCTATGTCATGTACTGTGTGCACGGGGGCAATGCTCTAATCTCTATGTCATGTACTGTGTGCACCAAGGCAATGCTCTAATCTCTATGTCATGTACTGTGTGCACGGGGGCAATGCTCTAATCTCTATGTCATGTACTGTGTGCACGGGGGCAATGCTCTAATCTCTATGTCATGTACTGTGGGCACGGGGGCAATGCTCTAATCTCTATGTCATGTACTGTGTGCACCAAGGCAATGCTCTAATCTCTATGTCATGTACTGTGTGCACGGGGGCAATGCTCTAATCTCTATGTCATGTACTGTGTGCACGGGGGCAATGCTCTAATCTCTATGTCATGTACTGTGTGCACGGGGGCAATGCTCTAATCTCTATGTCATGTACTGTGGGCACGGGGGCAATGCTCTAATCTCTATGTCATGTACTGTGGGCACGGGGGCAATGCTCTAATCTCTATGTCATGTACTGTGTGCACGGGGGCAATGCTCTAATAAGCTCTATGTCATGTACTGTGTGCACGGGGACAATGCTCTAATCTCTATGTCATGTACTGTGTGCACGGGGGCAATGCTCTAATAAGCTCTATGTCATGTACTGTGTGCACCAAGGCAATGCTCTAATCTCTATGTCATGTACTGTGTGCACGGGGGCAATGCTCTAATAAGCTCTATGTCATGTACTGTGTGCACCAAGGCAATGCTCTAATCTCTATGTCATGTACTGTGTGCACGGGGGCAATGCTCTAATCTCTATGTCATGTACTGTGTGCACGGGGGCAATGCTCTAATCTCTATGTCATGTACTGTGTGCACGGGGGCAATGCTCTAATAATCTCTATGTCATGTACTGTGTGCACGGGGGCAATGCTCTAATCTCTGTGATGTACAGTGTGCACGGGGGCAATGCTCTAATCTGTATGTCATGTACTGTGTGCACGGGGGCAATGCTCTAATCTCTATGTCATGTACTGTGTGCACCAAGGCAATGCTCTAATCTCTATGTCATGTACTGTGTGCACGGGGGCAATGCTCTAATCTCTATGTCATGTACTGTGTGCACGGGGCAATGCTCTAATCTCTATGTCATGTACTGTGTGCACGGGGGCAATGCTCTAATCTCTATGTCATGTACTGTGTGCACGGGGGCAATGCTCTAATCTCTATGTCATGTACTGTGGGCACGGGGGCAATGCTCTAATCTCTATGTCATGTACTGTGTGCACCAAGGCAATGCTCTAATCTCTATGTCATGTACTGTGTGCACGGGGGCAATGCTCTAATCTCTATGTCATGTACTGTGTGCACCAAGGCAATGCTCTAATCTCTATGTCATGTACTGTGTGCACGGGGCAATGCTCTAATCTCTATGTCATGTACTGTGTGCACGGGGGCAATGCTCTAATCTCTATGTCATGTACTGTGTGCACGGGGCAATGCTCTAATCTCTATGTCATGTACTGTGGGCACGGGGGCAATGCTCTAATCTCTATGTCATGTACTGTGTGCACGGGGCAATGCTCTAATCTCTATGTCATGTACTGTGTGCACCAAGGCAATGCTCTAATCTCTATGTCATGTACTGTGGGCACGGGGGCAATGCTCTAATCTCTATGTCATGTACTGTGGGCACGGGGGCAATGCTCTAATCTCTATGTCATGTACTGTGTGCACGGGGGCAATGCTCTAATAAGCTCTATGTCATGTACTGTGTGCACGGGGACAATGCTCTAATCTCTATGTCATGTACTGTGTGCACGGGGGCAATGCTCTAATAAGCTCTATGTCATGTACTGTGTGCACCAAGGCAATGCTCTAATCTCTATGTCATGTACTGTGTGCACGGGGGCAATGCTCTAATAAGCTCTATGTCATGTACTGTGTGCACCAAGGCAATGCTCTAATCTCTATGTCATGTACTGTGTGCACGGGGGCAATGCTCTAATCTCTTTGTCATGTACTGTGTGCACGGGGGCAATGCTCTAATCTCTATGTCATGTACTGTGTGCACGGGGGCAATGCTCTAATAATCTCTATGTCATGTACTGTGTGCACGGGGGCAATGCTCTAATCTCTGTGATGTACTGTGTGCACGGGGGCAATGCTCTAATCTCTATGTCATGTACTGTGTGCACGGGGGCAATGCTCTAATCTCTATGTCATGTACTGTGTGCACGGGGGCAATGCTCTAGTCTCTATGTCATGTACTGTGGGCACGGGGGCAATGCTCTAATCTCTATGTCATGTACTGTGGGCACGGGGGCAATGCTCTAATCTCTATGTCATGTACTGTGTGCACGGGGGCAATGCTCTAGTCTCTATGTCATGTACTGTGGGCACGGGGGCAATGCTCTAATCTCTATGTCATGTACTGTGGGCATGGGGGCAATGCTCTAATCTCTATGTCATGTACTGTGTGCACGGGGACAATGCTCTAATCTCTATGTCATGTACTGTGTGCACGGGGGCAATGCTCTAATCTCTATGTCATGTACTGTGTGCACGGGGGCAATGCTCTAATCTCTATGTCATGTACTGTGGGCACGGGGGCAATGCTCTAATCTCTATGTCATGTGCTGTGGGCACGGGGGCAATGCTCTAATCTCTATGTCATGTACTGTGTGCACGGGGCAATGCTCTAATCTCTATGTCATGTACTGTGTGCACGGGGCAATGCTCTAATCTCTATGTCATGTACTGTGTGCACGGGGGCAATGCTCTAATAAGCTCTATGTCATGTACTGTGTGCACGGGGGCAATGCTCTAATCTCTATGTCATGTACTGTGTGCACCAAGGCAATGCTCTAATCTCTATGTCATGTACTGTGTGCACGGGGGCAATGCTCTAATCTCTATGTCATGTACTGTGTGCACGGGGCAATGCTCTAATCTCTATGTCATGTACTGTGTGCACGGGGCAATGCTCTAATCTCTATGTCATGTACTGTGTGCACGGGGCCAATGCTCTAATCTCTATGTCATGTACTGTGTGCACGGGGGCAATGCTCTAATCTCTATGTCATGTACTGTGTGCACGGGGGCAATGCTCTAATAATCTCTATGTCATGTACTGTGTGCACGGGGGCAATGCTCTAATAATCTCTATGTCATGTACTGTGTGCACGGGGGCAATGCTCTAATCTCTGTGATGTACTGTGTGCACGGGGGCAATGCTCTAATCTCTATGTCATGTACTGTGTGCACGGGGGCAATGCTCTAATCTCTATGTCATGTACTGTGTGCACCAAGGCAATGCTCTAATCTCTATGTCATGTACTGTGTGCACGGGGGCAATGCTCTAATCTCTATGTCATGTACTGTGTGCACGGGGGCAATGCTCTAATCTCTATGTCATGTACTGTGGGCACGGGGGCAATGCTCTAATCTCTATGTCATGTACTGTGTGCACGGGGCAATGCTCTAATCTCTATGTCATGTACTGTGTGCACCAAGGCAATGCTCTAATCTCTATGTCATGTACTGTGTGCACGGGGGCAATGCTCTAATCTCTATGTCATGTACTGTGTGCACCAAGGCAATGCTCTAATCTCTATGTCATGTACTGTGTGCACGGGGCAATGCTCTAATCTCTATGTCATGTACTGTGTGCACGGGGGCAATGCTCTAATAAGCTCTATGTCATGTACTGTGTGCACGGGGACGATGCTCTAATCTCTATGTCATGTACTGTGTGCACGGGGGCAATGCTCTAATAAGCTCTATGTCATGTACTGTGTGCACCAAGGCAATGCTCTAATCTCTATGTCATGTACTGTGTGCACGGGGGCAATGCTCTAATAAGCTCTATGTCATGTACTGTGTGCACCAAGGCAATGCTCTAATCTCTATGTCATGTACTGTGTGCACGGGGACAATGCTCTAATCTCTATGTCATGTACTGTGTGCACGGGGGCAATGCTCTAATCTCTATGTCATGTACTGTGTGCACGGGGGCAATGCTCTAATAATCTCTATGTCATGTACTGTGTGCACGGGGGCAATGCTCTAATCTCTGTGATGTACTGTGTGCACGGGGGCAATGCTCTAATCTCTATGTCATGTACTGTGTGCACGGGGGCAATGCTCTAATCTCTATGTCATGTACTGTGTGCACCAAGGCAATGCTCTAGTCTCTATGTCATGTACTGTGGGCACGGGGGCAATGCTCTAATCTCTATGTCATGTACTGTGGGCACGGGGGCAATGCTCTAATCTCTATGTCATGTACTGTGTGCACGGGGGCAATGCTCTAGTCTCTATGTCATGTACTGTGGGCACGGGGGCAATGCTCTAATCTCTATGTCATGTACTGTGGGCATGGGGGCAATGCTCTAATCTCTATGTCATGTACTGTGTGCACGGGGACAATGCTCTAATCTCTATGTCATGTACTGTGTGCACGGGGGCAATGCTCTAATCTCTATGTCATGTACTGTGTGCACGGGGGCAATGCTCTAATCTCTATGTCATGTACTGTGGGCACGGGGGCAATGCTCTAATCTCTATGTCATGTGCTGTGGGCACGGGGGCAATGCTCTAATCTCTATGTCATGTACTGTGTGCACGGGGCAATGCTCTAATCTCTATGTCATGTACTGTGTGCACGGGGGCAATGCTCTAATAATCTCTATGTCATGTACTGTGTGCACGGGGGCAATGCTCTAATCTCTATGTCATGTACTGTGTGCACGGGGCAATGCTCTAATCTCTATGTCATGTACTGTGTGCACGGGGCAATGCTCTAATCTCTATGTCATGTACTGTGTGCACGGGGCAATGCTCTAATCTCTATGTCATGTACTGTGTGCACGGGGCAATGCTCTAATCTCTATGTCATGTACTGTGTGCACGGGGGCAATGCTCTAAGCTCTATGTCATGTACTGTGTGCACGGGGGCAATGCTCTAAGCTCTATGTCATGTACTGTGTGCACGGGGCAATGCTCTAATCTCTATGTCATGTACTGTGTGCACGGGGGCAATGCTCTAATCTCTATGTCATGTACTGTGTGCACGGGGGCAATGCTCTAATCTCTATGTCATGTACTGTGTGCACGGGGGCAATGCTCTAATCTCTATGTCATGTACTGTGTGCATGGGGGCAATGCTCTAATAATCTCTATGTCATGTACTGTGTGCACGGGGGCAATGCTCTAATCTCTATGTCATGTACTGTGTGCACGGGGCAATGCTCTAATCTCTATGTCATGTACTGTGTGCATGGGGGCAATGCTCTAATCTCTATGTCATGTACTGTGTGCACGGGGGCAATGCTCTAATCTCTATGTCATGTACTGTGTGCACGGGGGCAATGCTCTAATCTCTATGTCATGTACTGTATGCACGGGGGCAATGCTCTAATAATCTCTATGTCATGTACTGTGTGTACGGGGGCAATGCTCTAATCTCTATGTCATGTACTGTGTGCACCAAGGCAATGCTCTAATCTCTATGTCATATACTGTGTGCACGGGGCAATGCTCTAATCTCTATGTCATGTACTGTGTGCACGGGGGCAATGCTCTAATCTCTATGTCATGTACTGTGTGCATGGGGAAATGCTCTAATCTCTATGTCATGTACTGTGTGCACGGGGGCAATGCTCTAATCTCTATGTCATGTACTGTGTGCACGGGGCAATGCTCTAATAAGCTCTATGTCATGTACTGTGTGCACGGGGCAATGCTCTAATCTCTATGTCATGTACTGTGTGCACGGGGGCAATGCTCTAATCTCTATGTCATGTACTGTGTGCACGGGGGCAATGCTCTAATCTCTATGTCATGTACTGTGGGCACGGGGGCAATGCTCTAATCTCTATGTCATGTACTGTGTGCACGGGGGCAATGCTCTAATCTCTATGTCATGTACTGTGTGCACGGGGCAATGCTCTAATCTCTATGTCATGTACTGTGTGCACGGGGGCAATGCTCTAATCTCTATGTCATGTACTGTGTGCACGGGGCAATGCTCTAATCTCTATGTCATGTACTGTGGGCACGGGGGCAATGCTCTAATCTCTATGTCATGTACTGTGTGCACGGGGGCAATGCTCTAATAAGCTCTATGTCATGTACTGTGTGCACGGGGACAATGCTCTAATCTCTATGTCATGTACTGTGTGCACGGGGGCAATGCTCTAATCTTTATGTCATGTACTGTGTGCACGGGGGCAATGCTCTAATAAGCTCTATGTCATGTACTGTGTGCACCAAGGCAATGCTCTAATCTCTATGTCATGTACTGTGTGCACGGGGGCAATGCTCTAATAAGCTCTATGTCATGTACTGTGTGCACCAAGGCAATGCTCTAATCTCTATGTCATGTACTGTGTGCACGGGGGCAATGCTCTAATCTCTATGTCATGTACTGTGTGCACGGGGGCAATGCTCTAATCTCTATGTCATGTACTGTGTGCACGGGGGCAATGCTCTAATAATCTCTATGTCATGTACTGTGTGCACAGGGGCAATGCTCTAATCTCTATGTCATGTACTGTGTGCACGGGGGCAATGCTCTAATCTCTATGTCATGTACTGTGTGCACGGGGGCAATGCTCTAATCTTTATGTCATGTACTGTGTGCACGGGGGCAATGCTCTAATAAGCTCTATGTCATGTACTGTGTGCACCAAGGCAATGCTCTAATCTCTATGTCATGTACTGTGTGCACGGGGGCAATGCTCTAATAAGCTCTATGTCATGTACTGTGTGCACCAAGGCAATGCTCTAATCTCTATGTCATGTACTGTGTGCACGGGGGCAATGCTCTAATCTCTATGTCATGTACTGTGTGCACGGGGGCAATGCTCTAATCTCTATGTCATGTACTGTGTGCACGGGGGCAATGCTCTAATAATCTCTATGTCATGTACTGTGTGCACGGGGGCAATGCTCTAATCTCTGTGATGTACTGTGTGCACGGGGGCAATGCTCTAATCTCTATGTCATGTACTGTGTGCACGGGGGCAATGCTCTAATCTCTATGTCATGTACTGTGTGCACGGGGGCAATGCTCTAATCTCTATGTCACGTACTGTGTGCACGGGGGCAATGCTCTAATCTCTATGTCATGTACTGTGTGCACGGGGGAAATGCTCTAATAATCTCTATGTCATGTACTGTGGGCACGGGGGCAATGCTCTAATAATCTCTATGTCATGTACTGTGTGCACCAAGGCAATGCTCTAATCTCTATGTCATGTACTGTGTGCACGGGGGCAATGCTCTAATAAGCTCTATGTCATGTACTGTGTGCACGGGGCAATGCTCTAATCTCTATGTCATGTACTGTGTGCACGGGGGCAATGCTCTAATCTCTATGTCATGTACTGTGTGCACCAGGCCAATGCTCTAAGCTCTATGTCATGTACTGTGTGCACGGGGCAATGCTCTAATAAGCTCTATGTCATGTGATAGACATGATAATTAGTCAGTGTAAAATGTCTATTGATTTGTACTAAACTAGATGTATTACGCAGCTATAGTGACTTTAACTCTTAGAGTCTAATGACTGCATAATTTCATTATAGTAATTGCTGGACAATGGCATGGTGAAAAGATGTGTGTGTGGTATAATGTTGACTTTGCACACAGTTCCACAGCAGCCTCTTAAAGAGTTAAGTCACATTCCAATACTGAAGAAGCCCCCTCACCCACTCTCCAGCTTCTCAAACAAAGATGCTTTCAGTTTTGAGCACATGTGATGGAACAAAGGACTGGCTGAGGGTGAAGTCACACGAACGTATATCGGCTCGGTTTTCACGCCAAGCCGATATACATTGTCCTCGTGTGCAGGGGGGGGGAGGATGGAAGAGCCAAGTGCAGGAACTGTGCTCCCGCCCCCCTCTCTGCCTCCTCTCCGCCCCTCTGCACTTTTTGCAATGGGGAAAGGTGGGATGGGGCGGGGCTAATTCTCTGAACTTAGCCCCGCCCCCGCCCCGCCTTTTCCCATTACAAATAGTGCAGAGGGGCGGAGAGGAGGCGGAGAGGGGGCCGGGAGCTCGGTTCCTGCTCCTGGCTCTTCCATCCTCCCCCCCTGCACACGAGCACAACGTATATCGGCTCAGCGTAAAAACCGAGCCGATATACGTTCGTGTGACTTCACCCTTACACAGTGGACTTTAGAGAGGGGTGGGGGATTCTATATGATCCAACAAATAAGAATCCTATATGTTACTGATGTAATCTGTTGCACGCCCATAAAAGGGCGGTTATCATGTGTTACAATAAAAGCCTGAGGCTCTACACATTTGTGAAGAGACTCTCCCAGCTTAGACCGGCACTTGTGTCTGATCTGGTCGATGATGTGTGCACACTAGAGATGAGCGAACGTACTCGGTAAGGGCGATTTCGCAATCGAGCACCGCGATTTTCAAGTACTTCACTTACTCGGGTGAAAAGTACTTGGGTGCGCTGTGGGTGAGCGGGGGGTTGCAGTGGGGAGTGGGGGGGAGAGGGAGAGAGAGAGGGCTCCCCCCTGTTCCCCGCTGCTACCCCCAAATCCCCTCTGCAACCCCCCGCCCCACAGCGCACCCGAGTACTTTTCACCCGAGTAGTGAAGTACTCGAAAATCGCGGTGCTCGATTGCGAAATCGCCCTTACCGAGTACGTTCGCTCATCTCTAGTGCACACTATACAATTTGGGAGCTACAGAATACCCCGAAACCTGCTGGAGGAAAATATGATCCAGCTCAATTGGAGTCCCTGGGTGAGCCAGAGTAGATTTCTTTTGATTTCTTTCATTCTGGAACAATACAGAGATCGGCAGATAACACGTAGAACTCAGGGGCCCGAAAATCTACAGAACACGGTAAGATTGCTTTATCTACCTGTGTCAAGCTGATTTCTAACTGTTAATCTGCCTATGTCTAATCCAGAGTGATAAATCAATGAAAGGCAGGTAATATAGTCCTTTCTTCTCGGAAAAAAAACACCGTTTTCACCTGCCTAAGGGGTATTCTGTATGCTGGGTATGTTATGGCTGAGATGGTTAAAGATTGTGTATACAAGACCAAGAGATAAATTCTGTGAGGGTTAATGTGTCAGAAGGGCGGACTTGGCTGTTTAAGTCTGAGGGAGCGCGCCAGAGGGACACTTACTCCTAGGTAACTAGTGAGGTCAGGAAAATTTATGATACGCGTATGCACTTGTATGATTGAGCGTGTTATGTGCTCTCATATGTGAAAGGATACGCAGGGTTTAAAAAAGGTGTATTTACCTGTATGATTGAGCGTGTTATGTTCTCATATGTGGAAAGGTATATACGCGGAGAATTATAGGCTCTAGAGCTCTTGGTCATTGAATATAATCATCAGTCTTTGTGTGTTTCAGAGGTCTTGTTTAAACAATGCAGTGTTTATTATTGGGGGAGGGTAGAGTGGGCTGAAGTTAAGCCACTGAAAACATTTCCCAGTTAACCCGTTTGTTCCCTTTGCCTATAGTGTTAATGCGCATTGTGATTTACGAGGGATATAAGAAGAGATGGGTGGAATTTGGTAAAGGAGTTTTACTGTGTCCAGAAATTTCAAATAGGATAGAATAAGCAGGCGGAATAGAATGAGGGATCAGTGCAGGATGTTTTGGAATATGCAAAACATGTAGAAATGTTTTACAAGAAAAGGATCAGGAAAAGTTGCAGAAAGAAATGTCGGGTTATGGACAGATAAGCAGAAAGAAAGGTGTATTAGATTGCTAGGAGAAGGTATAATGTAGGAAAGAGATCCAAGATGAGAAAGTGTAGTGGGGGATGTGTATTGCCTGTATCGTGCCTTTGTGTTGACTACAGCCCCTCCCTATAATGGCGGCCGCACTTGCAATGTTTAAAACCCCACATAGTGTGACTCTGCAGCAAGTGTGGTGAGCCCTGCCCCCACCCTGAAATTACTCCCCCCCCCCCCCCCATGTGCTCACTTTCAGGGTGTGTGATGTTACTTCCGGCCATTCCAATCCGGGATAGGACTAAGCCCTGCCCCTTCCTCCAGCAGCCATCTTGCCTCACCTGGGAGATTTGTAGCCCCGCCCCTTTCTGCCTCTGGCGGCCATTTTGCTGCACTTGGGAGGCCTACATTCTCCAATGCCACTGTATCCAGTGCTAACATCATGATTGTCTGATGTAAGCTTTTGTTTGACCAGACTTTGTTACACTCCAAAATGTGGCCACTTTGGATGTGTGATAAGTTCAGGGAAACAAACCTTTGTGAAGATGCAGCTTGGGACATAGTAGATGACTAAGCTAGTTTATAGTGTATGGAAGATTGGAGTTGATGCATGGGGGACAGAGGCCAGGGACCCATGAAAGGGGACGCCTTCTCATGGTGTGTTCCCAGGGGCTCTGTTTTCCACTGCCTGCTTCTCCAATAGATGCTCAGACAGATGAATTTGATGAAGTAATTTTAGTTGTTCTGTGAGAAAGAGGGACGAATTGCCCAGAGCAGGATGTCAATTCATCCGTATTCTTTAGTTTTTTCCTTAAGTCTTTTGTATATTCTTGTGTCAGTCTACACTGAAGCTATCATTATATTCCGACAGGAGAGTGAAAGTTAACCATTGACGTTGCCTGAAATACTTTTACACTGGGTGATTGTAAATTTTGCTTGTGTTGCACCCCCTTGTGTTAAAAAAATGCTAACTGTGACATGAAGAGGGGGGAAAAAAAAAAAATCTAAAGGAGATTTTTGCTCAGGCTTCACTGCATACAATGTCACCTTGATCTACAAAGTGCTTGTTTTTGTGCCTCTTGGTTTCCTTTTTCAACGTTGTACTAGTTTGAACGCGATTACTCTTTTTCCATTGAGTATTCCGGTTCAAAAGGGGAAGCATTGTTGATCTGAGTCATAGATGATCTAGGTGTTGTAGATCAGCTATTGGATTTAAAAAAAATAAATAAATAAATGAAATAAGATAAAAAGGAAATAAATGATTTTGTGCTACAAGATTCTGAGCCATGTGAAATAGAACATCAACACGATTATTTAGTACTAATACAGTAAGAAACTGCAGGTATGCAAACAGTTACCGAAACCTCTGTTGATGATGCATATGTTGAGCTTTTTGCAGATGGTACCAGGGTGAGGATTGATGACTCCACATCGGATATGCAGTGGTCACACAACAAGATATCCTAGAAGCAGAGGCTCTGCCTCCGCATGTCTCAGCACAAAAAGCGGAACTGAAGGCCCTCACTGAGGCGAGTAGAGTGGTGAAAGGTAAGACGGCAACCCTTTACACTGACTCCTGGTATGCATTTGGCATAGCTCATGATTACGGCCCAATATGGAAGGCCAGATAGTTTTTTACTTTAGCAGGACAACCAATTGAGAATGGTGCAGCGGTGCAGAGTTTCATGGAGGCCCTACTTCTACCTGACAAAGTTGAGAGTTCGCACCAATTCCCACCCTCACTGACAGCACAGCAAAGGCAGCGGCCCTCAAGCCGTGGAAGAAAGAAGAAAGATATTGACAGCATGAGTCAGTGGTAAAAACTTTGGACATTGACAAAATTTGGACTTTGATATGCTAAAGACTTTACAGTTACAAGCCAGCAAGGAAGGAAAGGATAAATGGACTAATATGGGAGCAGCAGAAACAGGACAGCGTATGGTGAACAGTCAGCAGCACTTGCCCACCACAGTTCCTGTATCCCATGATGGCCCAGCTGATGGACGGAAAGACCCACCTAGTAAAGCAGTAATGACGTCGACGCTTGAAAGAAGACGGGCGACTTCTGGGTTCTCTGTAGCTGCTGCATCATTTGTCCAGTTTAGCATGATCTATGCCATGGGTGAGACAGGGCAGAAGTAAATTTGCCACATCACACTTGCCGGGACCACTCTACCCATTTCAGGGATTGCAAATTGATTACGTTCAGCTCTCACTTGTTGGGAAGTATGAATATGTGCTTGTTGTTGTTGATGTCTTTGCAGGTTGGAGGCTGACCCTGTTACCAAGGCAAACAAGTAGGTAACCGCAAAGAAGCTCATGAACGAGGTAAACTGTGAATATGGGGTGCCAGAAGGGATTCAGAGTCAGACAGAGGTACAAGCTTCACAGGTGAATGTAACATGTCATGTCTGCTCTGGGTGTATCCCAGGCCTTTTACATACTCTACCACCTTTAGAGTAGTGGAAAGGTGGAGAGACGTAGTGGCACGCTAAAAAGCAAGATACTTAAAATGACGCCACTTTGAAAAGACTGTCATCCAATAGCCCTATTCAGTGTTAGATATGAACACAGGGGGGATCATGCATTATCTCCCTACGAGATTGTTTGGGCTAGCCCCAAGGCTAGGTTGTTACTATCCTCAGTAGTTACAATTACAATCTGATGTGTTGACTAAGTATGTGATTTCCGTTGTTAAAGCACTAACCAAAGCCTATGCATAGGTGTTCTCTTCCAGACTCAGAGGCAGACACTGGGACACATATCTTGCAGCCTGGGGATTGGGTGTGTGTCAAGAAGTTCCTCAGGAAACACCCTCTTGAGCCCCGATTTGATGGTCCCTACCAGGTGCTTCTGACTACTGCCACAGCTGTGAAACTAGCCGAAAGACTTACATGGATCCATGCTTCATACTGTAAGAAAGCCTCAGATCCGGGAGACCAGTCTTAGTTGTGCCAAGGACATTACTCTGGTTAGGGCTAGTGAGAGAGGAGGGTGGCAACTGGAATTCTTAGTCGGAAGAATATGAGGGTATGGTTACCTTCTGGTATAACTTGTCCAACACTTAAGTAGCTGCATATTCTTTCGACTATTGTACTGTGGTCCCGTGTCTAGGCGCAAGATCCCACCGCGGACCAGATTTAGCCCAGTCCAGCTGGTTATATGACTTATATACCCGGGGAATACAATATGTTTGCGCCACTGATAATGTCTCGGGAGAAGACTGCCGTTATTGGGGATTAGTGGGATGGAACGCAGGAACAGACTAGTCCTATAAACCACGAAGTGCCTTAAATAAGAAAGATAAGAGCGGTAAATCCCTAATTAGTCGTATAACCCTCCTTGAGAATAATAAGGACAGCAGGTATTGAAAGGCTGAACTTAGTATGTTGCTTGGTTTTAATGCGGTTTTTACATTAACCATGGGAGATCCAAGCCCGGGGGACGGGGGGACTTACAGTCTGGGGACATACAGGTACGGGAGGACAGATCCCTTAGGGAAGTTTAAAATAAGGGATATGGTAGATGCACCCGAATGGAAGCCTTCACTTAGTCCCGTGCCCATAATTAACCCCCTCCGCCGTAAGATAAAGACCTTGACGAACATGATGATCATAGCCGACCCTACCTTTGAGGACACCTTGACAGTAGCGACTGGCTACTCTGACCAGAATCGCTGGTTGGAGTTGATGAGGTACAATGCTAACAGGAGCAACAAGTCTAACTGTTGCGTGTGCGGTAGTGCCCGACTACACTCGGGGATGGTCCCCCTAAATCTCCCTGTAGATGCCGAAGAGTGTTTCCTTAGTTTAGTCGTTAGCACTTCCACCAATTACACGGAGACGTGGAAAAAGGAATACTCTATAACTACTTAAGTGTTTTGCACCGGAGAGAGTATTACTGACTACCCTGGAAACTACAAAAAAAGAAATATGGGCTCACCTCACCAGCAGTATCTTTCAGTGTTGCAGGGAGATCTGAAATTCAACAGGAGCTCCGTCCTCAAGCAGCCGACGGCAAACGGCTAAATTCCATATAAACAAAAATAGGAGTGGAGAGGAGCTGCTACCGTTAAAAAAATGTCATTCTTTATTGAATAAAAAAAGCATACAGCTCACAGGTTCGCGCTGAACGCGTTTCGGCTATAGTAACCTTTGTCAACAGCTATGAGGTATGGACTACACAAGACATTTATAGACAAAATACAAATTAAAATCAAAGAAGCAATACCTGTGTGTGCTAGCTTGTCAGGAGGAGAGATGGCTGAGGAATGGTGTGGAGGGGGTGTTCAGGAGTTAATTGCACCACATGTTGTAACTAGCATACAGAGATTTGTTGCAAAAGAGTTTAAAACAGACAGACAGAGGAACAAGTATGTATGTGGATATCTGGAAAGTAGTATTTGAATACATCAATACAATGATAAATAAGTGAAAATTCTAAAGGGAAAAGGAATCTGGAAAGCAAAAATTCCAAAGTAAAAGTCCAAGAAGAAAAAAACAAAAAAACAAAAACTGGAATACATGCTCTTAGATCTCCTAGATATATAGTTGCATAAGCTATCTCTGCATAGTAATAAAACGATTGCAGGGTATATAAGTTCACCAAAATCTACACAGCAGAAAAAAATTAAAAATTAAAAAAAATTAAAAAAAAAAATTTTTTTCTCTTTTGTTCTCTCTCCTTTCCTCTGAATGCATACTCCCAGATCTCATAGATATAATTACATAAATTATCTCTGCATAGTAGTAAAACAATTGCAGGATATATGAGTTCACCAAAAATTTACAGAGCAGAAGTGAGGAAGCAGAAAAAAAAAATTAAATTTTTTTTTTGTTTTTTAACCCCTTAACGACCAGCCCATAGTGTTTTTACGTCCTCCCGAAGTGGGCTCTATTCTCTGAGGACGTAAAAACATGTGTCCTGCAGAGAATAATGCCCCTCGGGCTGTGGACGTGACAGCTCCATGCTGTCGGTGTCCGCAGGTAGCTGACAGCATGGAGCTGTCATCCCGGGCTGTTCGGAGCCCCCCCCCCCGGCATTGCGATCGGCGCTATGCAATGGATAGCGCCGATCGCAAAAAAAGTAAATAAAAGTACACAAAAGTTAAAGATTCAGCTGCTCTGATGGATCGGATCCATCGGAGCAGCTGAAATTACTCACCCAGGTCCGGCACGCTGCTCCCCGCTCTCCTGCCACTCCGGGGCCCGAAGCCGGTCTTCTGCGCATGCGCGCCAGGCGGCATTACGTCAGCCGCATGCGCAGAAGGCCCGGCGGCGCGGGAGATTTAAAATCTCCTGGCTCCCGGCTCCTGTAGGTAGCCGGGAGGCAGGAGATGTCAGCGGGGACTGTGGTGAGCGGTCCCCGATACCGCGATCGCCGTTATCCAATGGTTAGCGGCGATCGCGAAAAAGTTTTAAAAAAGTCAGTTTCACCTCCCCTCATGGATCGGATCCATGAGGGGAGGTGAAAATACTCACCCCCAGTCCTCAGCGGTGTCCCGGGACCCGAATCCCCGTCTGCGCATGCGCGCCCGATGATTGACATCGGGCGCGTGCACAGACGGGCTCGAGCTCCGGGGAATTTAAAATCCCTCTGCTCCTGGCTGCCATGTGTAGCTAGGAGCAGAGAGATTATACCGGGGACATGATCACTGTCATCCAATGGATGACAGTGATCGTGTAAAGTGAAAAAAAAGTGTAAAAAAGTAAAAAAAAAAAAGTTTTTAAAAGTTTAAAAAGCGTACGTTTCATCTCCCCTCATGGATCATATCCGTGAGGGAGGATGAAAGTACGTACCTAAGGCCCCCAGATTTATCCGCGGACCTTACCACAGCTTTTGCACACGCGCCCGTCGCCAAAATGGCGGGCGCATGCGCAAAAGCTGTGGATTGCCAGGATAATTTAAATTCTCCCTGCTCCTGGCTACAAAACGTAGCCAAGAGCATGGAGATTTAATGGGGGTCCGCGGTGAGCGGTTCCTGGTCACGTGTTCGCCATTATCCAATAATGCCGATCACGTAAAAGTTAAAAAAAAAAATTGAAGTTTCATCTCCCCTCACTGATGCGATCGGTGAGAGGAGATGAAACTTTTTACCGGAGGCCTGCGTATTTGAATCCCGACGCGATCTTCCTCCGTGGACCTCCCAGGATTCTGCACATGCGATTGCCGGTAAAAAGCCGGACACATGCGCAGGAGTCAGGGAGCCCAGGAAACTTAAAATCTCCTTGCTCCCAGCGACCAACGGTCACAGAGAGCCTGGAGCAGTGACAGGTGGCCTCGTTGAGCGGTCCCCGGTCACGTGATAAAAAGGTAGCAATCTACCTTAGGCCGGTCTCACATGACCGGATAGGAATTACGGATTCTGCATCCTTCTGATCCGCGGTATTACGCAGATCAATCGCATTGGATTACACATTTCCGCTCACATTAGCGGGTCGGAATTGCGTAATCCACTCGCAGAAAAGAGAACGCAGCAGGTTCTATTTTACTGCGGATATCGGCAACATAGAGCCCATTGTGCTCCATGGTCGTGGATATACCCGCAGCCCATACGTAACTACATTGTATACGGGCTGCGGGTACCCGCGTCATCGCTAAGCGATGGTGCGGGAAATACAAACAAAGGTGTACTGTGCATGACCGCCTGTGTGAGTAGGCAGTTATGCGCAGTACATTACGCAGCCGTACGCAGGGTCACAGCCGGGCTCACAGATGGGATCCGCGTGAGCCCGGCGTTATTCAGACCGCTACCTGTGATACGTATTTTACAAGAAGCCCCGGGAACGCTCGCCTTCCTGCAGTTCCAGGAGCACCTTGTTGAGCGCCTTCTGTGTGAGACCGCCGCACCTCATCAAGCTTACGGAGACTCACGGAACGCCCCTTTTTACAGCCCATACCCGCCACTGAGGTCATGAAATACCCCCAAAAAGCATGAGAGGAGGGGGGGGGATACCCGGTTTTATTGCCCCATGGGCCCATTCCAACCAGCCTCCGTAATTACCCCTGTCTTCGGAAATACTACACAGTTCACATTTTTACTTTTATCTAAGATTTGCGAATGCCAAAAAGGGCGCGGAGGGGGAGGGGGGGAATTTTTAGGGAGTCAATCTTTATTCTGTACAAATAAGCAATGGGGCCTGGAATTTATTCAGTTGTGCCCTAAAATCCAACAGGTGTTCCGTCCTTTATAGGCCTTGCCATGCGTCCTGTAAGTAGATTAGGGCCACAATGGGTATGTTTCTGAACTCCGGACAAACGGGGGTATCCATTTTGGGGTGAACGTCTTCATTCCTATGTGCACTGTACAAAAAAACTTTTTAAATTGAAAAAATTGCCAAAAAAAACTGAAAATCGTAACTTTTTCCTTCTGCTTTGCTTAGATTCATTCAAATACTGTGGGGTCAAAATACGCAGTACACCCCTAGATGAATTCGTTAAGGGGTCTAGTTTTCAAAATGGGGTCATTTGAGGGGGTTCTTTATAGTTTTGGCCGCTCAATGGCTCTATAAGTGGGCAATGGGGCCTGAAATTTATTCAGTGGTACCCTGAAATCCAACGGGTATTCCTTTCATTGTAGGCCTAGCCATGGGTCCTGTAAGTCTATTAGGGCCACAATGGGTATGTTTCTGAACACGGGACAAACGGGTATCCATTTTGGGGTGAAAGCCTTCATTTATATGTGTGCTGTACAAAAAAAACTGTTTTTAAATTGACACAATAGCCCAAAAAATGAAAATCCTATTTTTTTCCTTTTGCTTTGCTTGAATTTATTCAAAAACTGTGGGGTCAAAATATGCAGTACATCCCTAGATAAATTCGTTAAGGGGTCTAGTTTTCAAAATGGGGTCATTTGTGGGGGTTCTCTGTGGTTTTGGGCGCTCAAGAACTCTACAAGTGGGCAATGGGGCCTAAAAGGACTTCAAGCAAAATTTGTGTTCCGAAAGCCACCGGTCGCTCCTTTCATTTTGGGCTCCGTTGTGTATCCAGACATAAGATTAGGGCCACAATGGGTATGTCTCTGAACACGGGACAAACAGGGGTATCCATTTTTGGGTGCAAGTCTTCCTACATATGTGTGCTGTACAAAAAAAGCTGTTTTTAAAATTACAGAATTGCCGAAAAAACGAAAATCACAATTTTTTCCTTTTGCTTGGTTTGAATTCATTCAAAAACTGTGGGGTCAAAATATGCAGTACACCCCTAGATAAATTCCTTAAGGGGTCTAGTTTTCAAAATGGGGTCATTTGTGGGGGTTTTCTATGGTTTTGGGCGATCAAGAACTCTACATGTGTGCTATGGGGCCTAAAAGGACTTCAAGCAAAATTTCTGTTTTGAAAGACACTGACTACTCCTTTCATTTTGGGCCCCGTTGTGGACTTAGATATAACAATAGGGCCACAATGGGTATATTTCTGAACACGGGAGAAATAGGGGTATCCATTTTGGGGTGTAAATCCTGATTTTCATGTAAACTATAGGAAACAAATATGTCTTTAAAATGACAGATTTGCAAAAATATGAAATTTTACTTTTTCTCCTCTAAATTG